>NW_027070044.1:358777-440902 GCF_002906115.3 Quercus suber
TAAAAAATTTGATGCGAAAGAATTAGCACACACCTAGCAACACAAGTTTTTCAGAATTTTAAAGGCTTGAATTCGTAGAATTTTCATTGACCGATTTAGAAACTTTTGAATTTCTTGAGGGCATTTTGAGCTTGATTCTAGTAGAGATCTAAGATAGATAAGAATGATTTGAATGATTTTTTTTTTAATATTCGTCGTATTTAAAAGTTGAAGTTCTTTAAAGTTTTAGAGGCTTTGCATTTTGATTCCTACTAAGATTTGATACTTTTAAATGTCCCGTACGAAACTAATGAGGGCCTCTGCTTGTAGGTATCTTAAGGGGGTATAACACACTTGACCTAACTAAAGTCAACCACATCAATTAAAAACCCATGTCATCTCTAAATTAACAAAACTAATAGAAATTTTGTTTTCACAACTAACCCCAAGACCTAAAAACAATAACCACGTTCATCAAAAAAAAAAAAAAAAAAACACAACAAAAAGAAAAATCATAGACTTTCCCATGCTCCTCCTCCTCCTCCTCCTTTGAAGATGCTACCCATTACTCCCTCGCCCTCTACCATGCTCAAGCCCACCAAATTCAAATAAGCGACTTTGCCACCACCCCAACCACCTTTTGACACCCCAACTCCATGGACGCGCGTTCCACAATGACCCACAACAAGAGTTGTTGTTGGCAATCATGATAAAGTATTTCATTTCAGTCTCATATTATAAATAAACCCAGGAAGATCTACCATATATGTATTACAATCACCATCATAAATTAAAAAAAAAAAAAAAACGAAACCCAGAATCTAAAACAGCCCAGAAAAAAAGCAGAATAATTGAAATTATATATGTAAACCTAACAAAGTAAAATGAAATTGAAGAAGAAGGAAGAGTACCTTGTGGCATGGCTTCAGAGAAACTGGGTGTCTATACTGTATTGTGTTGTTGTTTTGGGTTAAGAATGGTAAGAGCGGTGGAGGTGTCTTAAGAGAAAAACAGTCAAAACCTGCGTGGGCTGCTGAGGCGGTGGAACCAAAACATAGGGCATTCACATCAGGCATGCCAAATATCAAACACTAAACACAAAAAAAAAGATTCACGAGGTGTTTCATATGCTAAAGTTTTAGCATTTTAGCAAACTTGCTACAGTAAAATGTATTTATATAATTGTACTGTAGCATGTTATATAATTAAATAACAATTTTTTAATTATCTATTAAAGAACAATTCTACTGTAGCATGAGGTGTTTGAAATTAAATAACAATTTGTACTAGTAGAATTGTACTGTAAAAGTGTTATGGTACAATTTTTTACTGCTACAGTACAATAGCTGAGTTTTTTTAATTATTATTTAAATGTAGTGTAATGTTAAAATAGAATATCTGACATATAGCATATTATAAAATGATGTGCTAAAATTAATAAAGTAGATTTTGATATAGTAAAATGGCATTTGGACAGCACACTCGATGGGAATGTTCAAATGGATTAATCGAAGGTACTCTTCTTATTAGAGGTATCATCAAATCCACCACCCTTACGAAATTGGGCCAACCCAACCTAACCCCTTCGATCAGGTTAAGTTTGGGTTCATAACTTTTTCAACTCATCCGGCTTAAACCAACCTAGCATGTATGTAACTTTCTTTATTATTTTTATTTTAATATTTTAATTTAATTAATTTTTTGGTATTTTGATACTTAGTTTTAATGAACCTGAAAATTTAGAATATAATTTAAGCATACCATAGGAAATGTAATATATTATTGAAAAAAATGTTTAAATAATTGATAAAAACCTAATTTTACAAGACATATAATATATATATATATATATATATATAAAATCACCAACCTATGTGGACTGGATTGAGATTTCTCAAACCAATATTGTCAAGTTGGTTGAAAAAACTTTCAAACTCTACTCATGTATATGACTGGGTTTGGATACAGAGGAAAGTCACGGCGCGTTTCATTTGTTGTGTTTTCTCCTTCTTTTTTTTTTTTGGCCGGCTTTTTTGACTTTGGGGACAAATTTTACTGTGCGTGTACTGTGCGTGCACTGTTCATGCACTGTTCACGCAATATTTAATATTAAAAGTGAGTCCCACAACACTATTCACACATTTAAAATTATTTTGCTACAGTGTTTTCAGCAACAATAAGTTTTTATCAACTTTCAGCAACAATAAGTGCTATCCAAACGGACTCATTAGCTCTATTTGGGTTGGTTTTTGTTTTTATTTTACCAATTACACGGTTTCAAATTAACTCACTTTTAAATGAGTTATTTTTTATATTTGCAATTTTCGTATAGTAAGTAATTTTAAAAAACTATTTCAATTTTTTTTCAAAGCAATTAATTTAAACAAGCTTAAATGCAAAACCCACCTGTATGTTTTACTAAAATTAATTCCAACTCTTTAACTTTACTTTCGTTCATTTTAGTCATCTAATTTTTAGGTTTATTCAATTAAGGTTTTTTCATCAACTTTTTTATATGTTGTGGTTAATTTTACAAAATTTTTAATTTTTCTTCAAAATTTTTAAATTAAAAAAATTCAATCAATAATTGAAAAGTATTTTCCATTTTTTTTTTCAAAAAATTTTAACAAAAGTTTACAAAAATGCCTTACTTGAATAAATCTAAAACTTAGAGGACTGGAATGAATTATGAAGAAACATAAAGGGTGTGTTTGCATTTTAGCCTACAAAAGGCTAAAGCAACAAGTTCTAATGGGAAATCATAAACAATAATAATTATCCTAAACCAAAAAGAAATCATATGATTAACCTTAAACAAAACAAAGTAAATGTAATTACACTCCTCTCCCTTGAGGTTTGAGGGAATGACACCTATCCCAAACCTAAATGGAAAAAGCACTCCCCTCCCTTTGAGGTTGAAAAATTAACACCCCACCCCCTTATGTTTATATTAGTAACAAAATATTCTAAATTTTTATAAAAATCTCTTTACAAAAGTTTAACCATGGTTAATAAAAAAAATAGTTAAAATTTAGAATAAAAATGCAAAATTTATCAAGCATCAAAACACTTGCAATGACAAATCTCTCCATAACTTGTTGAAAAAAAAATCATATATAATATTTTAAATACACTTCAATTAAAAATTTAATACAATGAGTTTTAATCTTGAAATGGAGGATAATTCTTGAAACTTGCCCTTAAACAAAGGACAGGTTAATACATAACATTTTTAATATTAATTTAATAAAGTTTAGTCAATTAGATGTCAATGAGGAAATTGAACTCCAGATCTCTAATTCAACCATCATAGATTTTACCAGTTGAACTAATTGGAATCCACACCAAAAATTGATTGGTGTCTTGATCTGATGATAAATAGCTATCATCAAGGGTGGACGCCATAAGTTGAAACTATTTCCAAAAAAAAAAAAGGATGCCAAGCGGGAAAATGATTTTTTCCTTTAAGTTTGGGTGGAGTGTAATTTCCCTAAACCTCAAAGAAGAGGAGTATTATTATCCCTAAAAAATATATAGGAGCAATAACTTATCCATCTACTATTTATAAAATTATAAACAATAGAAAAAAAAAAGTGGCAGTAAAGTAGGCAACCACACCACCCCCCCCCCAAAAAGTTCCGGTGATAAAAAGTTTGCTCTAAGCATTTCTTTGAACAACGTTTTGAGAAGCATAAAACATAGTCTTGTACTGTTGTACAATGTATTGAGAGGGCTGAACTAACAGCCAGAAGATGTAACCATATTGTCTAAATCTTAAAGCCACCTTAAACTACATTAAATTGGTAGAGATGTTAGAAGTGCCTTTAAAATAATGCATTCTAAAACTATGAGATTGGTTGAGTACAAAACAAATAAAATAAGAGTAGTGTTGTGGGCATAATATTTTCATAACAAAAATTAAGTGATAAATTATTACTGGTTCTTATCTGTGATAAGCACTATCCACAAACACCGCTTTTTTTTTTTTTTTTATTATCTACAATTAAGAAACTGTCACCTAATTTTTGTTCATGAAATAATGTCATATTCTAGATTAAGTATGGTTGTTTCCTAAAATTCTAGTAAGATTATTTATTTTCTGAAAACCATCATGCATGTAACCGTATCACTCAAAAAATAAAACCAGCCACACATTGAATCACTACAATTTAAGAAAGAAATAAAAGAGTAAAATACACGAAAGGACAATATAATAAAGAGAACTCTTGCATATTTCCTTTTATATATATATATATATATATAGTAAAAAGATTTTACGTATTTCTAATATTCCAAACCTTAAAATCAGTTCATAGCACACTGCCACTACTCTGCGAAATCTTACATGTTCTCTAGTCTCATGCCAAAAACATGAGACAAAGAATGAAGGTTGAAGATATTAAAAAAAAAACACATTTATCATTGATGGATTAATCATAGAGAACTAGCAAAAGAGAAAAGAAGAAATACACTAAAGTCAAATATACACATAAACTGACACAAAGGGGTTCAAGCTAGCCAATAAAAAATCGGATCACAAATGAGTAGAAGCTTGGATATTTGTATATCTGTGAACGTCTGTTACGTACAATCTATAAGTATATTTTACAAATGTTCATCGTAGAGTACTGGAGCTTTATGTCTCTGTTTGCTTCTATGTATTTTTCTATGAGTGCCTTTTATTTGCCCTTTCCACTGTTTGTAAATTCCTTAATAGCATTTATGAATATTATACTTGTTACAGTTTTTGTAGGGAGTCTGTGAAGATCTGAGATGAGAGTGATTGCCATTTGCAGTGCTTATATAGTAGTTGTATTACAGTAATATTTTGTAATAAAACATGTATAATTTGGAGTGAATACGATGTTTTATATAATCATACATTTTGGATATCAATGCTAACATGTGTGTGATGGTAACATGAGATTTTTCAGTACTTTGTTTTATTTAAAATAAAATTAAAAAATCTCTTTTCCTCTTCCTCATGAGAGAAGCCACAGCAAAAAGAAGAGGCCATAACATTAATTCCACCTTGTGATGGTAATTGTGACATTCATTTTAATTAGCTTAATTACTGTTGGATTAATTTACTGGGAAGCCAACTGGCCATATGTTCAATCTTACAGAAATGTTTATATGTTCTTCAAGGTGGTATGGTACCATATATGGTTTCAAGCTTAAAGAAGCTTATTTATACTGTCGTTGCATGCCAGTGTTTTTTAGAGAGAGTGACCTTACTGTGACCATTATGAATGATTCCACAATAGTTTCTTACTTTCCTTTTACTTGTTGTATAGGTGGTCCAGAGTGTGAATGGGTCTTTGTGAAAAGAAGATAAAGTTGAATAAGAATGGTATGAGAAAAAGGAACATTTTGAAGTGCCAAGCACCTCTATTCAGAGCCATGTAAGAACGACCAGGTTATGGGCCCATAACTCAGTGCTATTATGATGTACCACATAGAATTTTGGAAAGATAAATGGGGTCCAAAAGTATTTGGCTTTACAAATGCATTGAAATTTTTTTGGTCTCATTGACATAGCATTAGCATTTGAGATAGTGCTCGACTGGACCCATCATAACCCAAAAATACAGAGGATGGTTTCAAAATTTATGAAACTCTACTTTTCCTTAGCTTTCTGTCCCAGTCTATAATCCTTATTTTCCTTCGGTGGATCAAAGATAGTGTCTTTCTGCTCAATTATTGATAGGGATGATAATTTTTGTCCGACTCACGGGTACTCAGCTCGGCCCGATCCTAATGGGCTGAGTTTTACCCGGTCCAATTAAGAATAAGGTTAGGCATGAGTTTAAAAAAAAAAATCGAAACGGGTCTGGGTTTTATAAAAAAACCCAAGACCCGGCCCGGTTAAAAACCCAGTGCCCTAAAATTACAAAAATACTCTCTCTCTATATATTCCTATATTCTAACCAAAACCTAATCCCTCATTTCTTCACTCTTCAGCAGCCGACACTCACTCTCCCTCACTCCTCACTCCTCACCTCAGTCCGGCAGTCCCTCATTTCAGCTCAGTCCGACACTCCCTCTCCCTCAGCTCACGCAGTCAGCCAGTCCGACAGTCCCTCATTTCAGCTCAGTCACGCCTCCCTCGCCTCCTCACCCTCAATCTTTGTTACTACTTCTTTTTTCGTTTCTGGGTAATCTTCATTTTTGCTTGCCAACTTGTGTTTCCAATTTTTGTATGATTTTCTGGGATTGTGTTGTTCGAGCTAATTGCACACTTGAGCAGTGCTGGGGCCTTCTTGCCATTTTCTTTTGTCTTCACAGAAACCATTATTGAGGAGTGGGGCTGTTGTTAAAGTAGTAATTATTAAGCAGTGGAGTCGTTGTTCACATTTATCTGTTTATTTCTAAGTGGACTCTTGCCTTTACATAGCTAGCCAAGTCTATTTCAAACTACTCTCTATCAGCTTGCTACGTTTTCTATCGTCCAACAAGAAAAAATGGCCGATGCAATCCTGTATGGTGTTGTGCAGACGATCATTGAAAGCTTGGGCTCCTCCACTCTCCAACCGATCGGATCGATTTGGGGTGTCAAAGATGATCTCGAAACAATGAAGAACACTGTTCTCGCTATTCAAGCTGTACTTCAGGATGCGGAGGAGCAACAGGTCGAGACTCACCAAGTCAAGCACTGGCTCATGAATCTCAGAGATGCAGTTTATGATGCGGATGACTTGTTGAGCGAGTTCACCACTCATGTGTTGCAGCAAAAGGTGATGGATGGTGATAAAATTGTAAAGAAGGTACGCACTTTCTTTTCTAGTTCAAACCCAGTTGTTTTTAGTCTTGGGATGGCTCGCAAACTAAAGGCTATGAGGGAGAGGTTTAATGATATATCAAATGATAGGGACCAATTTCAGTTGAAGTTGGTAGGTTGTCCTTTAGAGACACGAGTTGTGAGTAGGGGGAGGGATCAAACTCACTCTTTTGTACCTGATGAAGAAGTTATCGGGAGAGAAAAGGATAAGCATGCCATCATAGATCTGTTGTTGGACTTTGATGTGGAAGATAATGTTTCATTCATCTCAATAGTGGGAATTGGTGGGCTAGGAAAAACCACACTGGCCCAGTATGCATTCAATGATGAGAAGGTCCAAACTAATTTTGAGTTGAAGGTATGGGTGTGTGTCTCTGATGTCTTTGACATTAAAAAAATTGTTGAAAAGATAATTGAATCTGCAACTAAAAGAAAACCTGAAAATCTTGAGATGGATCTATTGCAAAATGAACTTCGTGAAACTCTCCACCAAAAGAAGTACTTACTTATATTGGATGATGTCTGGAATGAGGATAGTGAAAATTGGTATAATTTGAAAATTTTTTTAATGGGTGGTGTAAAGGGAAGTAAGGTGGTGATAACTACACGATCCAAGAAGGTTGTGGAGATTACTAGTACCTCATCCTATATTCTAGAAGGCTTGTCAAGGGATCAATCCTGGTCATTATTAAAGAAAATGGCATTTAGAAAAGGCCAGGAGACCATCAATTCTAACCTCGAAGCAATTGGGATGGACATAGTAGACAAATGTCAAGGAGTGCCTCTTGCTATAAGGACGATAGGAAAAGTCTTATTCTTCAAAAAAACTGAAGCTGAGTGGTCATACATCAAGAATACTAAACTCATAGATGTAACTGAATTAAAAGATGGTATTATGCCGATTTTAAAATTGAGTTACGATTATCTCCCATCACATTTAAAATGTTGTTTTGCATATTGTTCATTGTTTCCCAAAGATTATTTGATCAATAAGTTGACATTGATACAATTATGGATGTCACAAGGTTTTATCCAATCATCAGAGGAGAACCTAAAATTAGAGGATGTTGCCAATGAGTACTTTATGGATCTACTTTGGAGATCCTTCTTCCAAGAAGCAAAAGAAGATCGAGGCATGAATATGAAGTTTAAAATGCATGATTTAATTCATGATCTTGCACAATATGTATCAAAGACTGATTGTATATTGGTTGATACCAGTGCAAAAAATGTGAAAGAAAAAGGACGCCATCTATCATTTCCATTTTACAATGTTTCATTCTTTAAGGAGAATTTAAGCACGTTGGTTAAAGCAAACAAGGTACGAACATTTATGTTGGCATACAATGAGTGGAAATTTGATCAGGGAACAATTGAAGAATTAACTCTCAAAAAACTTATTTCTAATTTTATATACTTGCGTGCATTAGACCTACATGGTTTAAATATGAAGATGTTGCCAGATACCATAGGTACTTTGATGCATCTAAAGTACCTTGACCTTTCCTCTAATGATATTGAAGTTCTCTCTAGCTCTATTACAAAATTGGTGAATTTGCAAACACTAAAGCTCTGTAAGTGTGAAAAGCTTAGGGAGTTACCAGTAGACATTCAAAAAATGGTCAGCCTCAAGCACCTTGACCTAAAAGATTGTGAGAATTTGACTCATATGCCATGTGGGTTAGGGCAATTGACTTCTCTTCAAACATTAAACTTATTTGTTGTGAGTAAGGGTTCTTCCCAGCATTGCGGTGGACTAGTAGAATTAAACAAGCTAAACGAGCTGACAGGAAAAATAGAGATTAAAAATTTGGCATGGGTTAAAGATACCACCTCAGAATTCAAGGTTGCAAATTTGAAGGAGAAGGAACATCTCAGTGAATTGGAATTATTTTGGAATCCGGAGGGTTATGATGGCGGACATGCCGGTGAAAGTGATGATGAAAATTCCATGGATGGCCTCCAGCCACATCAAAGTTTAAAATCCTTGGAAGTGAAGGGGTACATGGGTGTGAGAGTTTCAAGTTGGCTTTCATTCTTAACAAATCTCGCTGAATTAAGAATAGGCGATTGTAAGAAGTGCCAATATTTGCCACCGTTGTATCAACTCCCAACTCTCAAACATTTATATATTCGGAAAATGGATGGTCTGGAGTACATGACAGAGGGGGATATGAATGATGAGATATCTGCTTCACTGGCATCACCATTAACATTTTTCCCATCCCTTGAGAGACTCATACTCGGTTATTGCCGAAATCTAAAGGGATGGTGGAGGAGTGTGGATAAGGGGAATGAGGCAACAACGACATCAACAATATCATCATCAACTAATCACTATCACCAACACATGCCGTACTTTCCGCGTCTTTCTTCTTTTCATTTCGTGGTTTGCCCTAAGATGACTTGCATGCCGCTATTTCCAAATCTTGAAGAAGGGCTTTATTTGAGGAATAGCAGTTTGAAGGCATTGGAAGAGACAATAGAGATGAATAATAATAGGGGAGGAAGGGCTTCTTCATTTCCGTCCTCTTCCTCTTCCTCTTCCTCCTCCTTCTCCCCTCCTCTCTCCAAATTAAAGAAATTGTATCTGAGTCTAGAGTTGGAGTCTCTGCCAGAGGAGTGGTTTAAAAACCTAACTTCTCTTCAGACATTATATATTCAGTATTGTCCCAATCTGACGTCACTTCCCGAAGGGATGAGTCATCTCACCTCTTTACAGAGCTTGACAATTGAGGGCTGTCCCCAATTAAAGCAAAGATGCGAGAAGGAAAATGGAGAGGATTGGGATAAGATTTCTCACATCCCAAATCTTGACATAAATTGAACTACTGCATACGCTTCCCTGGTATGTTCTTCACTCTTCTCTGATTTTGTTTTTTTTTTTTTTAATTTGAAAAAAAAAAAAAAAAGAAGAAGATTTTGACCACCTTGTCAATGTTCCATTAAATAAGATGTATGTTATTATTATTATTTATTGATGGTGTACTTCTTCAATGATATACGAGTTGAATTTCTGTTACATGCTGAAAGGAATACAGGAATCCAATTTTTGCAACAACATTCAAGGCTTTCAATACCATTTTTCTCAGCCAACTGCGGCAATGTTGAATGTTGATTTTTTTTTTTAAATCCTCTTAAAATTTTGCTGCCTTACCCTCAAACGGCTATGATTTTGAATAAATCAGAACAAATAAGTTATACGTCTGCAATCAAACATAGTCTGTATCATAACATCGCATATATCTCCTGCCGCCAAGATTAAAATGCTCAACTTTCAACATTTCTATAATCACCATTCAAATGGTAATCACCCCTAGAGTCTGGCCACTGCAATAAGTTAAAGAAAAAAGCTGCATTGAATTTTCCTCGGCTTTACTTTACTCAATATGTAACTTGTGCTGTGTGGTTATTTGTGAACATTAATGTTGTTGCCTGCATAAGCAGGTAAGTGACGCAGATGGCTATCTTGAGAGAACATTCACGAGTCCAGCTTCTTTGAGGGCTGGTAACCTTATTCGTGGAAGGATGGAGGATGCTGGTTTGAGAACGTTAGCTCTCTACCTTTTTATGTTGTAAACAGTGTTGGAAGTTCGACTGATATTTATGTTGATTTCCAGTTGGGTAGACCATTTGGGCAATTTAAACGGTCAAGTTGAGGGAATGAATGCAAGTGCCGAGGCTCTGTTGATTGGTTCTCACCTGGTGATGCTTTTTTTTTCCCTATTTTTTAATTTAATATTTAGTTTGCATACAAATACATAAATACACGCACACATACACAGAACATGCCACAAAGACATATTTCATCAATATTGATATGGGATATTCCTTCTTTATGATAGGATACTGTTGTTGATGCTGGTATATTTGATGGTTCGCTTGGCATAATCTCTGCATTATCTGCTCTGAAGGTTTTGAATGTCAATGGGACGATGGGAAAATTAAGGCGGCCGATTGAGGTCAGTAAGACAACAACTTTGGAACATTATATTTACTTTGTTTGTCTTGATTGATATTTAGTGGATGAAGATTAATCTTTGTCTCTTCAGTAACATCTGGGAAAACCTTTTTATATCTGCCTTTTAACTTGTAGGGAAAATATTTAGGATATGCTTTCCATCTTTTGGGTTCCATTGGCTCAAATTATGGTATAGTCTCATTCATGTGCAAGAGAAGCATGTTACAACGTGGGACGAGATTTAAAATCCTGCTATTGGTGAAACAAATAGATTACATGCATGAAATACAAAGGAAATATATTTTGAGACTCTGAAACATATATGTGAGACATGATCTCTTGAATACATCAGTTCTTATTTTTTACTCTATTCTCTATCTAGAGCTTTAATTGATGCAGACTCGATCTTGTCCTGAATTGTTTTTACAGCACTGCAATCTGATTCAGCTGTAAATTTAGATTTGTAATATGTTGGAGGTGGTGGCTATGCAGCAATTCTGATTATAGATGTCAATGAATTTCCTACTATTGCAGGTGATTGCATTTAGTGATGAGGAGGGAGTGAGGTTTCACTCTACTTTCTTGGGCAGTGCTTGGGTGTGAGGTTTTCTAGTTGGCTTTCATTCTTAACAAATCTCATTGAATTAAGACTACACAATTGTAAGAAGTGCCAATATTTGTCACCGTTGTATCAGCTCTCATCTCTACGAGAACTACTTATTTGGGATATGGATGGTCTGGAGTACATGACAGACGAGGATATGAATGATGAGATATCTGCTTATCTGCTTCACTGGCATCACCATCAACATTTTTCCCATCCCTTCAGACACTCCAACTCATTTATTGCCCAAATCTAAAGGGATGGTGGAGGAGTGTGGATAAGGGGAATGAGGCAACAATGACATCAACAATATCATCATCATCATCAACTAATCACATACCCCTGCCCTCCTTTCCGTGTCTTTCTTATTTTCAGTTATGGAATTGCCCTAAGATGAATTGCATGCCGCTATTTCCAAATCTTGAAGAAGGGCTTTGGTTGAGGAATAGCAGTTTGAAGGCATTGGAAGAGACAATAAAGATGAATAATACGGGAGGAAGGGCTTCTTCATTTCCGTCCTCTTCCTCTTCCTCTTCCTCTTCCTCTTCCTCCTCCTTCTCCCCTCCTCTCTCCAAATTAAAGCGATTGACTTTGCGGCAAATTAAGGAGTTGGAGTCTCTGCCAGAGGAGTGGTTTAAAAACCTAACTTCTCTTGAGACATTACAGATTTGGCAGTGTCCCAATCTGACGTCACTTCCTGAAGGGATGAGTCACCTCACCTCTTTACAGACCCTGAGTATCCGCAATTGTCCCCAATTAAAGCAAAGATGTGAGAAGGAAAATGGAGAGGATTGAGATAAGATTTCTCACATCCAAAATCTTCAGATATGGGGATGAAAAGTTGAACTACTGCATATGCTTCCCTGGTATGTTCTTCACTCTTCTCTGATTTTTTTTTTAAAACTTCTTTGATAATTTCTATAATTCTAGACGCAATATTTCTAAAGCTCAAACAAAACCAAAATTAAAAAACTCTATAATTTCTGGTATGAACTTTTCCACACACAAATTAAAAAACAGAACTTTTCATTTTCTTTTTCCCAGTTTCTTTTTCTTCTCCTAGATATAGCCTGGGCCTCATTATATGGGTTTCTGAATGTGTGATTGATGCTAAAATTGCAGAAAGAACAAGAGGATTTCAAATGGGAAGAAGAAAGCGTAAGTATTATATAAGCAAAACTCTACATTTTTTTAATTTGTTTTGATTTTTGTTGTTTTTATGTAAAAATATGAAATTTTATATAAATCTTTTATGGGTTTCATTTAAAATATACATTTTTTTTTTCTTGCTGGGTTCCATTTTATGGACATGTTTGCAGTTATTCTTGACATTTCAGAAGTTGGTACACAAGATTCTTCTGGACAAAAATGGCTGATTCAGACATGGATGATGATAATGACAAAAAAAGTAGCACTCCTGCCACCGGGTGCGTTTTGTGTGTGTGTGTGTGTTGTTGCTAAGAATATGTTTATGATCCGTGTACTTCTATTATAACCTCCTCCTGCCCTGTGTAATCAGCTGTAGCATTATTAGGATTACAACTGTGGCTTTCTACTTCTTCAGTGTGCTAGAACCCCTGTTTCAACCTTCTCTTGGTAAACAAGAGTTGCCATGTGAAGAAAAATATTGACCTATTGTGTCTACTGGAAAAACTAAAATTATATAGTTTACAATAATAGCTTGGTTCACATGGGTATAAGAAAATATTTTGAATTATTGAACTAATGAATTAAGGAGGGGAATACTATCTATGGCAAGATTAATGTTACTGTGTATTTTAGGTAGTATTTCCTTTTTTAATGTCCCTGTAGTTCTAAACTTGCTTGTACCTTCTTGCTTTGTGTTGCAATATAAATCCACAGACCATTTCCAATGATTTCAGTGTATCATAAACTTGATTGTACTGTTTGAAGAAGAGATTGCGAGTTGGTCACTACTGACATCAGGCATCTTACTGCACTAATAATTAGGTTTAAGGATTTCTAGGTTGAGATTGGGCTTAAATAATCACTGGATATGGTTATAAACTCTGGAGAACAAATGCAAAAAGGATAGTTTAAAAGAAGAGGAAGAAAAAAAAATAAAACAGAGAGAGAGAGAGAGAGAGAGATAAGATTGCCTCAGAATCAAAAGAAAGCATTTTTAGAGTTTCAGCTAGAAAATAATTACTAGAATCCCTATTGTCAGTAGGGTGCAACCACTTCAAATTCTTAAGTATCGATGTTTTTAGTTATTTATCCATAACTTGCACAAAACATCTGCATAGTGTTTTATTTTATTTTTTTTCTTCTGATGTTTTGGAAAATTTAATTACTATTTCTATATGTAGAGATATTTTGAAGCGCAAAGCAAACTTTTGAAAGGGTGTCAGCAAGAACAGGGGACGATTGGTAAAAACTTCTCACATCCTAGGTATGTGCATAATTGTTTATTCTATACTGTTTTCTTATGATGAGAAGCATCTCAGTTGATCTCATATGCAGAACCAATTGGTCCTCATTCAAACTTTAGGGCTCTGTAATTGTGCAACAAGTCAGCTAATGAAGCATAGGGAAATCAAGGTTTTATAGCAAAAAAAAAAAGAAAAAAACTTTTTTCTTGGTTGCATATGAGGAACGGAATTTGGATCCTCAATGAATCAAAAAATAAAAATTCATTACCAGAATGACCTCTCAATTTGCCCAAAAAAGGTTGAAAAGGAAAAGTAAAAAATTGCTACTTCTCCTTCAACAAATCATTTCTTCTTTAATGGTAATGTTCATACTTTTTTGGTTCTCTCTCACTTTTCCACTGTGTCTCCCATGACCTAGAAAACCTGACCGCTCAATAGCAGTGGCTTCATGGAGCTTATCAATTTATTTCATGCGGGATTTTTGAAAGAAAGTTGCATTGTTGTGTTATGTAGTGAGTGAAAAAGACCATGCTTTCAGCATTTGATTTTGTGTTGGGTGTGGGTCTGCTGCGAGGTTAATGGGGGTGACAATCACCTGCATTACATTATTTTGACTTGATTCATTCTGCTTTAATGTTGTTAAATATGTTTCTGTTGTTTGCTTTCTAGTTTAAAATTGTCAAGCAAAAATATATTATATTACATAAAATATGGAAATATATAGATATTGACTAATTTATTGTTTATAGTATAATCAAATTAGTTGGATTCTTTGTTCTTCTGCTTATTTACTGTAATGTTTCTGCTACCCAAACTTTGCTCGCTAACAGCTATCTCAAACCCTCTCTGCATTGTGTTTTCCTGTATTTGTAACCTGTGATCACTAACATGGTTACTTCTTCGTTTTTTTTCTTTGTTACTTAATCTCAATTCTCAAGGAAGTTTCAAAATTTTCATACAGGTTCAAATACTTGTGGATAATCTGGATATAGAAAATGTAAACTCTGCTAATTTGAGGGCTGCAATTTCAGCGGCCCTCCTCCTTTTGCCACCAAAATTCACTGAGGTTTGCTTCATTCTCTAATACAGCAATGCTTGAATCTTGATCATTGTTATAATTATTAGATTAATTAGATTCACTAGTAATTATATGTTCATGCAGGAAGATCTATATGCCAAAATATGCAGTCTCTCATATATGGGTGATTTGCGTATGCTTTTTGCAGAGGACAGAAATAAGGTAAAGCTTGACAGCTCAAATCTCTAAAGGGAAATGGCTTCCTGCCTTTTATGTCATTAACACACTTAATGCTTGCCTGGTACATACACTTATGTACATAAACTGATGGATCTATTGAAATTATTAAATTTTATGTTGCCCTGATTTGTAAGACATATTTAGCAATTAGCAATTGGCTAAATTTATGGACTACAATTAGCAATTAGCTCTGCCCCAATATGGCATATACAACCAAGATATGCCTGTGGAAGGCATATTACTCAAATCTAATTACTGGAAGATTTCTTAAGCTCCAGTAGTTTACCTCCACTTCATTACATGATTTGCTGTTCCAACTGCTTATTGGATGTCCTTCTTATTCTCTATTTTTATATTGGGGATATTACTGAAAGTTACATATGTTATGACATTTCATTGACGAAAAAGGACCAATTGCTGAACATATATTGCTTTTACTAAAGTTCAATTGTTCTTTCATATAACCTGCCCCAGGTGAAGAAGATTGTACAAGGGCAGTTTGATTTATTCCAGTTAAAGTATAAGCCATTTCTTGAAGAGTATGAGGCTAAAGAGTTTCTGAGACTTGCATCATCTGGTAGTAACCAAAAAAATATTTCTCAGGTTTGTTTAGATCCTCGAGCTCTCAAATCAAAGCTGATTCAATATGTCTACAGTTTCTATGTGCTATTCTAGAAAGACCTCAACTTTCTAGCCAATGAACTCTAGCTCAAATGGTGAAAGACCTCAACATTCTAACCTCATCTTCTGTTAATGAATCAAATATGTATGTGGCCTAAAACTAATCCATGAAGAATACTTGTAAAGTTTAGCATAAAAATTTCTACTTCCTTTATTTGATGTAGTCATCGTCAGGCAAGCAATACTGAATATTTGTTTAGATTACATTTACTTTAAATAAATAAATCAGGTTTTTCTTTCTGCAAGGCAAGCAATACTGACATAAGAATTAGTTAATTAAGTGTTTAGATACCATTTACTTTAATACATAGCTCAGGTTTTTTCATTCTGCAAAGCTGATACTATTGGATATATTGATACTTGCAGTTTATGATTTTTCTGCCTTTCATCTCCTCTATGAAACAGTTTAAATTTGAGCTGATAGTAAAATCTATACTAGTATAAAGTTCAGGTCGTCAGAAACTTCTTGATGGCATACTAAATGATTTATCTTTTGCTCAATGTGAAACCCCTTAAGTAAATGTCTTGTTCTTTTAGAATTCATTTATCATTAGGATTTTCGTTTAATAAAAAGCAAAAGATAAAAAATTTAGCAAGACATTGTTATTTCCAAGTTGGTTCCAAAGTTTAAATAAACATTGTGTATTTGAACTATCTCCTCTTTTGAATAAAATTAATTTTACTTATAAAAAGAAATCAAAATACTTTTTTACCTCTTATAACAGGATTTTGGCTTATCAGTAGCTCGCTCTCTTGTTAATTCTCTTCCTCCAATGGTCAGAAGCCAAATGGGAATGAAGCTAGGAGAGAAGAAGAAGCTTACTGAATCTGGTATGAGCTTCAACTTGTCTATTGTGTTTTTACTAGACATCTGCACTCATCCCAACTTTGTGCACTCAATTGTAGTTGGAAAAACTTGATTTTGACAATTCATTTTGAAGCGTACTTCTGGATGTCCGGTGACAGGCAATTGTATCACCATGTTAGACTTAATTAGACAATAGTTTCAACTAATGCCAATGTTGAATTGATAGTAACATTTTTTTAACAATAAAATTGAAGGTCGTAAGTGAGTTTTTGATTGGCTCAAGAGAAGAGGCTGCAAAATGCACGCAAAAGATTTTGAGGCGAACAGTCATGGTTTCAAGTACAAGGCAGGCTGTCTCCGGTCTACTGACAGTTGGTGCTGTTACTGCTGTTAGATATCTTTCTAACAAAATGTGCAAGGCTTGGAAATCCTGGAGATGATACTTTATACCCATTTTTATTTTTTTGAAACACAGTTTGCCACAATGTACTAGTTTAGGCTAAACCTGAGTTACACTCGAACCTAATCCTTTGGGTCCCTGGGCTTGACATAAGAGTTATGATGAAGGATGACGTTTTGGTCACGGTCAGCCTGAGATCATACACCAACACTCCACGTGGTCTTGCTTGGATTGCTGATCAACTTGTTTGCAAAATAAGAGGTCTATAAATGTTATACGAATCCTGAGATTGGATAGCAAGAATATTTTCTGGTTGGTGGAAAAAGCAAGTTTTGTATTGACATTTATGGTATTTGAATTTTCTCCTAAATCAATCAAGGAAGTAATAATTCAGTTTTGTCATTGTTAAATGATGCTTTCTTTGTTTCTATTTCAATCTGTTCACTGACAGGGTCACCTTGACATTTTCTTTTTCTACTAACACCACCGCTCTTTTTATTCTTGTCATTATACCATAGAGCATTGAAATAAAGGCTTGCTAGGTTGATTTGTTTGGATGCAAAGAGGACTTCACAAGCAAGGAAGCTGTTCTTATTGAAGAATTTCATGACTTTGATCTGCGTTGTTTCATACAAATAGAATCATTCAAAACATTGTTATAATTATTAGATTAATTAGATTCACTAGTAATTATATGTTCATGCAGGAAGATCTATATGCCAAAATATGCAGTCTCTCATATATGGGTGATTTGCGTATGCTTTTTGCAGAGGACAGAAATAAGGTAAAGCTTGACAGCTCAAATCTCTAAAGGGAAATGGCTTCCTGCCTTTTATGTCATTAACACACTTAATGCTTGCCTGGTACATACACTTATGTACATAAACTGATGGATCTATTGAAATTATTAAATTTTATGTTGCCCTGATTTGTAAGACATATTTAGCAATTAGCAATTGGCTAAATTTATGGACTACAATTAGCAATTAGCTCTGTCCCAATATGGCATATACAACCAAGATATGCCTGTGGAAGGCATATTACTCAAATCTAATTACTGGAAGATTTCTTAAGCTCCAGTAGTTTACCTCCACTTCATTACATGATTTGCTGTTCCAACTGCTTATTGGATGTCCTTTTTATTCTCTATTTTTATATTGGGGATATTACTGAAAGTTACATATGTTATGGCATTTCATTGACGAAAAAGGACCAATTGCTGAACATATATTGCTTTTACTAAAGTTCAATTGTTCTTTCATATAACCTGCCCCAGGTGAAGAAGATTGTACAAGGGCAGTTTGATTTATTCCAGTTAAAGTATAAGCCATTTCTTGAAGAGTATGAGGCTAAAGAGTTTCTGAGACTTGCATCATCTGGTAGTAACCAAAAAAATATTTCTCAGGTTTGTTTAGATCCTCGAGCTCTCAAATCAAAGCTGATTCAATATGTCTACAGTTTCTATGTTCTATTCTAGAACGACCTCAACTTTCTAGCCAATGAACTCTAGCTCAAATGGTGAAAGACCTCAACATTCTAACCTCATCTTCTGTTAATGAATCAAATATGTATGTGGCCTTAAACTAATCCATGAAGAATACTTGTAAAGTTTAGCATAAAAATTTCTACTTCCTTTATTTGATGTAGTCATCGTCAGGCAAGCAATACTGAATATTTGTTTAGATTACATTTACTTTAAATAAATAAATCAGGTTTTTCTTTCTGCAAGGCAAGCAATACTGACATAAGAATTAGTTAATTAAGTGTTTAGATACCATTTACTTTAATACATAGCTCAGGTTTTTTCATTCTGCAAAGCTGATACTATTGGATATATTGATACTTGCAGTTTATGATTTTTCTGCCTTTCATCTCCTCTATGAAACAGTTTAAATTTGAGCTGATAGTAAAATCTATACTAGTATAAAGTTCAGGTCGTCAGAAACTTCTTGATGGCATACTAAATGATTTATCTTTTGCTCAATGTGAAACCCCTTAAGTAAATGTCTTGTTCTTTTAGAATTCATTTATCATTAGGATTTTCGTTTAATAAAAAGCAAAAGATAAAAAATTTAGCAAGACATTGTTATTTCCAAGTTGGTTCCAAAGTTTAAATAAACATTGTGTATTTGAACTATCTCCTCTTTTGAATAAAATTAATTTTACTTATAAAAAGAAATCAAAATACTTTTTTACCTCTTATAACAGGATTTTGGCTTATCAGTAGCTCGCTCTCTTGTTAATTCTCTTCCTCCAATGGTCAGAAGCCAAATGGGAATGAAGCTAGGAGAGAAGAAGAAGCTTACTGAATCTGGTATGAGCTTCAACTTGTCTATTGTGTTTTTACTAGACATCTGCACTCATCCCAACTTTGTGCACTCAATTGTAGTTGGAAAAACTTGATTTTGACAATTCATTTTGAAGCGTACTTCTGGATGTCCGGTGACAGGCAATTGTATCACCATGTTAGACTTAATTAGACAATAGTTTCAACTAATGCCAATGTTGAATTGATAGTAACATTTTTTTAACAATAAAATTGAAGGTCGTAAGTGAGTTTTTGATTGGCTCAAGAGAAGAGGCTGCAAAATGCACGCAAAAGATTTTGAGGCGAACAGTCATGGTTTCAAGTACAAGGCAGGCTGTCTCCGGTCTACTGACAGTTGGTGCTGTTACTGCTGTTAGATATCTTTCTAACAAAATGTGCAAGGCTTGGAAATCCTGGAGATGATACTTTATACCCATTTTTATTTTTTTGAAACACAGTTTGCCACAATGTACTAGTTTAGGCTAAACCTGAGTTACACTCGAACCTAATCCTTTGGGTCCCTGGGCTTGACATAAGAGTTATGATGAAGGATGACGTTTTGGTCACGGTCAGCCTGAGATCATACACCAACACTCCACGTGGTCTTGCTTGGATTGCTGATCAACTTGTTTGCAAAATAAGAGGTCTATAAATGTTATACGAATCCTGAGATTGGATAGCAAGAATATTTTCTGGTTGGTGGAAAAAGCAAGTTTTGTATTGACATTTATGGTATTTGAATTTTCTCCTAAATCAATCAAGGAAGTAATAATTCAGTTTTGTCATTGTTAAATGATGCTTTCTTTGTTTCTATTTCAATCTGTTCACTGACAGGGTCACCTTGACATTTTCTTTTTCTACTAACACCACCGCTCTTTTTATTCTTGTCATTATACCATAGAGCATTGAAATAAAGGCTTGCTAGGTTGATTTGTTTGGATGCAAAGAGGACTTCACAAGCAAGGAAGCTGTTCTTATTGAAGAATTTCATGACTTTGATCTGCGTTGTTTCATACAAATAGAATCATTCAAACAAATAAAATCATCTTTGAATTTTACTGGGTTAAGTCTTTGCAAGGGCCCCCGCCCCATTTTGATGTTACCCTCACCCCGTCTTGACTCATGAGCCTTGACTTATCAACAAGCATGTGGGTGTCCGCAGTAGAGTTTTCTTGTGATGGATAAGGCTTTGTTGGTTATGAATAGCGTGAGAGCCCCGCACACAACACCCAACAGATCACACATGTTACCTTTTTTGTAATCTTGTGGGGGACCTTTTGATCAATTGATTATTCTAGTCTAATAAGAGATAAACTCCAATACCCATTAGGGGTTTGTGCCTGCTTCATATTTTAAAAGGTAAAATACTATTTTGGTTCATAAACTTTATCAAATATTTGTTTTTCATTCCTTATTTTTAAGAAATTCATTTTTTGTCCCTAAACTACTCTCTCCATCCCAGTTTATTTGTTCTCTATTCTATTTTGGGATGGTTCTTAAACTTTATCAAATATTTGTTTTTCATTCTTAAATTTTAAGAAATTCATTTTTTGTCCCTAAACTACTCCTTCCGTTTCAGTTTGTTTGTCCTCTATTTCATTTTGGGATGTTCCAAAATATTGTTCTGTTTCTAAAATTAGAAGTCAATAATTTACTAATGTTCCTATTAAGCCCCTACTTTATTTCCAAAACCATTTGAAAAGATAACCAAAAAATATTTAAAAAAATCAAATTGATTAAAAAGATGAACTAGAATTTGTATTTGAAGTAATCCAAAATTGCTTGGAGCCAATACCCAATAGTTTTTGTATTGTGGTAGTTGTAGATTTTTCAAATTTGATTAAGAGGATAAGTTACAATTTGTGCTGTGTAATTTCAAAAATGCTTATACTGTAAGGAGCAAATTTTTGTGACTGTAATTTAAGATTTAATATTCTTATTTTTTGATAAATTTATTTAAGGGTAGTTTTGAAAACTAATACATTTTTTTAAGGCAAACAAGACAATAAATGATATTCCCTTAAAAAGTTTAATTTTTGAAACAGGACAAACAAATTATTGTGGCCCTATTTTCTTTAATTTCAAATACATGATGTTTTGCCACAATATTTGGTCCTGGTTTTGCCACCAAACACATGATGTTTGGTCCTAGTACTATTTATTTTAATTCTTCTAATGAAGTCCTCTTTTACCAAAAAAAAGAGAAAAAAGAAGCAATCTGAAACGACCTTTTATTTTACATTTATAGCATTAACTTTTGACCCATAAAGTTTAATTATGAATAGTTGGGGAAAATGAATTGAAGTAAAAAGAACAGACCGATTCCGTAGCTTAAGTCTGACAACAGCACCAATCTTTTCCCAAACAGGAAACTCAGATGTGTCCCCAAAGCTCCGATCAAATGTGGTGACTTCCATGGCAGGACTCGTGAACCCACCTCCTCCTCCTCCTCCTCCACTTCCAGTACTCTCTCCTTTTCTTACGAAAAATGGGATAGAGAGGATGGTAAAAATCTAAAGCGAGGCCAATTTGAAGCTAACCTATTTGCTAGTTAAAATTTTTAGTTTTAAACAATTCTTAGATCTATTTTATCTATTTTAATACACTATTTTATAACTCACCCTACATTTTATTTCTTATTTTTCACATAATACCAAACACTATTAATTAATTTATTCATTTCACTGTTATTGTTGAATTATTAATTATTATTGAATTAATTTTCTTTATTAAGTAATTAGATTATTTCAAATCAGAATGTTGAGAAGCTTCTATTAAACATAATACAAAGAGATTATTGTATTTATCTAATAACAAAAGTACATGAAAAATGCTTCAATATTTTTTATGGCAAATTTTTTAATAATAAACGTACTGTTATTAAATACATATATGTACTTTTATTTCTCTATTTCTGTATTTTTATGCTGAATTTTTTATATGTACTTTTGTTGAAAGATGTCAAATTTATACACGTCCATATATTTATTGCATTATACAAGTGTCATATATTATTAACTACGTTTTAAATTAAAATTTACAAATTTAAAGGTGTAAGGACTCAATTTGGATTGAACTCAGAACAGGGATGAGTTTTTAGTCCAACAAGGCCAAACAATAAATTTGTAGAGGGTGAAAGAACTAATTCTATTATGTAGAAAAAATCATAATAATTATTGAGTAAAGAGCATTTAATACAAATAAAATGAGAAAAACTGTCCTCGGCCTGGCCTCAGGAGTTTGGGATTTTATCTTATTGATGAACAAGATTACAAGTGTTTAGTCCTTTTTCTTTCCGGATTTTCTGATGTGTCTCCTCCTTTTTCTTTAGGCCACCTTTCCATGTTATATACCACGATCTGGGCATCATCTTCGCCATACATGTGTAGGTTAGATTCTAGGAACTCCTTCCTGTCCCATCCAACACCTCCCAGAACCTTCAACTAGTAGCCATAAGGCTGCTTGACTACTGTTCAGGTATCACCTCCACATTAATGCGGCCAGAGAGTTAGTTGGGAAGCATTTAATGTGGAGGTAGTAGCTTTAGAAGATATTTGCTATCTCCCTTGGCTCATCCCTTATCCCATATCCATTTCCTAGTTGTAATGCAACCGTGCGGAATATCCAGGGTGATAAGACAGTTGCATCAACCTTGGACCCTCGTTTCCGAGATGTACTTTCTCCTCGGACGTATTTTGGACTATTATATACAATCTCCATTTCTTTTTCTTATACTATTCCCACCATGTTCTTATTTGACCATCCTCGGATGGACTAACATTCTCGGACTGAGCCATTGGGCCATAGGCCCACTTCCTACAGTCATAACAGTACCTTTTTAGATGACTGGCCCCACAAAAGGTATACAAACTTTCAAAGGCGAATACACCAATAAGAAAGAATGAATAAGTACAAGTTGGGGAAATGAAACAACTTAGACGAAAATTCAAAATTACATTGGTAGAATTAAGAAAAAAATAATCAATTAGATAAGTAATAGAAAATATAGTTGCAAATAAAATAAAATGAAAGAAAATAATACATACGACTGATCCTAATTTTTTATGACAAAGAACTTCACCAAGGCAGAGCCCTTTGAACCCTCCCCTACAGAGCAAACACAAATACACAACCTCACCCACCAGAACCATATATTGGGAGTTCAAGAGAACTCTTTATTGGGATTGAACTCACAATATTTGGGTCTACAACTCATCCAAAACTTCCAACCACTAGGTTGCACCCTTATAGGTGACTAACTTCAACTAATTTGTTGAGAATCCATAATCGGCTCCAAAAAGTTGGGAATTAAAATCTTCTTGTTATTTTTGTTGAAAGGTGTATAGATTGACACATCAATTAAACAACGTGATAATCTATAAAGTATTAGATAAAATAAATAAATTAATATGAATCTTGAAATAAACAATATTGACAATATTTAAAATAGAGAGATCATGTTCTCGTGTTTTTACTTTTCTTTCTTTGTTTATTACTTTATTTAAATATTTTTTTTTTTTAAATATCTGAATGAGATTTTTCTTTTAATAGGTAATATAATTGATTAAGTAAAATGGAATATATCTGAATGAGAATATTTCTTTACATCATTTGAAAAATATGAGTGTACCAAGGTACATTCCAAAACAGAATACAGGCTAATCTATTCAAATTAAGGGTCCATTTGAATATAACTTATTTTGCTGAAAACTGAAAACTGAAAACATGTAGCAAAATAACTTTTAAATGTGTGAATAGTACATTGGGACCAATTTTTAATGAAAAAGTTGCTGAAAAGTAGAGTTTGTGGATCCCGTGAATAGTGCATGGGACCCACTGATGTGGTTGAAAATGAGTTGAAAAGTCAAATAGTGCGGCTACTGTTCATGAACAATAGCCGCACCTTCAGTTTTGCTGAGCTAAATGCGTGCAAAAAAAAAAAAAAAAAGAAAGTAAAACGCGTATTTGCGCAAAACGTGAAATGTGAATTCAAACCCACAATAAATGGTTCCACTTCCGTGTGACTATGGTGAGACTCCAGAGTCCGGAGACAATGAATCCAGGTGTGTGATAATTAATACCATTCAGATTTTATCTGCCCAACTTTGGACTCAGCTACAAGCCAAAAATTGTCTGCCCAACTTTGGAATCAAAAATTGTCCTTAGATGAAACGCATTGGTACGTAGAGCTATTTTATGTCCCAACCTATTAGTTTGGATGGAAGATATTATCTTCTATAAGATGTTAATTCTGTACCACAGGTTGATTTACAAAGCAAAATAAGATGAACTAATTTTTTCTGTACTGCAGCCTCCTTTAATAAGATGAACTGATTTTTTTCTTTTAAAAAAAAAAAACTCACAAAGCAAAATATATAGAACTAGTATTTACTTATTTGGGGGAATGACTTTGATGTCCAAATTCTAAATTACTAGGGAAATAAAAGTGATGTCTTGGTCTTAAAGACTACATATATATTAGAAGAGATTAAATTTATGAAAATGTGGTGTAAAATTCAAGTTTTATACCCTTCAATCTCAATATGCCACACTATCAAATCACATATTAAAAAATAGGCCTAACTACACATAATCAATTATAATACCCATCATTTCTAAAAAAAAAAAAAAAAAAATTCTACCACCCATCAATATCAATATATATATAAAAGCAGAGACATCATGCGAGAGAGCATGAAGTTCTGCCATGTGGCGCACTCTATGAAGAGAATTAAAATACCCTTAAGCCACATTAGATATAAGAACAAATTTAAAAGTAGACTTTTTATTTCATTTGGTTTAATGTTTCAAGACTATTTTTGTTACATTATTTATTCAATGTTTTAAGACTACTATTTATTTCATTTGGTTCAATATTCAAGACTTTTCATCTCTCTCACACACAAAAAACTCTTTGCATTTCCATTCACCCTTTTCACTTCTACTTCTTTATATACACATGTCCATAGCCTTTCATACCTATTGTAGTATCATTTGATCGTAACCTGTATGAGTCGGCTATAACCAAGGAAGAGGGCTTGCGTTTTTTATTTAGTGACGGTAGCTTACAGTTTTAATGTTGAAGTCAGACATTGTAGATTTTGTCAAAATTATAATTCGCTTGGAGTCTTTGGGTGTTTGAGATTTTGGTTTGGGAAAATTATAAATGTATTTTTTTTAGAACTAAAGAAAAATAAAAAGAAACACTCTAATTGATTATTTATGAAGTTAGCTATTTTTTTAATAAATTTTGTGTTAGAATTCATAATTTGTTGTTTCTTTGTAAGTTTATTTTATTGTTATTTTGTGTGGTATGAGCTATAGTGATAAAAACAAAAAACAACGGTGATTTAAAAGTGTTTTTCGCTTTTTTTTTTTTTTTAGGATACAAAAGCCCAACTAAAGACAATTGAATTTTGATAAATGAATGTGTTTTTAGAACATTTATCTTTGTTTAATCACATTCTCTTTATGTTAATACTTACAAATGATTCCCTTAATTTTATTGAGATAATTAATTGAGTGTTTGTGATCAAGGTCTCCATATTTGGTTATGAGAATAAAGTGGTTGAGAAAGTGTTTGGTAGGTTGCTGAGGTTCTGTCATGTGGCGCTCTTTATGAAAAAAATTGAAACACCCTTAAGCCACATTAGAGATAAGAACAAATTTAAAAGTAGAGACTCTTTATTTCATTTGGTTCAATGTTTCAAGACTGTTTTTATTACATTATTTATTCAATGTTTTAAGACTACTATTTGTTTCATTTGGTTCAATGTTTCAAGACTTTTCATCTCTCACACACACAAAAAACTCTTTGCATTTCCATTCACCCTTTTCACTTCTACTCCTTTATATACACATGTCCATAGCCTTTTATACCCATTGTAGTATCATTTGATCGTAACTCGTATGAGTAGGCTATGACCAAGGAAGGGGGCTTGCATTTTTTATTTAGTGACGGTCTTACAGTTTTGATGTTGAAGTCAGATATTGTAGATTTTGTGAAGATTATGATTCGCTTGGAATCTTTGGGTGTTTGAGATTTTGGTTTGGGAAAGTTATAAATGTATTTTTTTAGAACTAAAGAAAAAGAAAAAGAAACATTCTAATTGATTATTTATGAAGTTAGCTATTTTTTAAATAAATTTTGTGTTAGAATTCATAATTTGTTGTTTCTTTGTAAGTTTATTTTACTGCTATTTTGTGCGGTATGAGCCATAGTGATAAAAACAAAGGTCAATGGTGATTTAAAAGTGTTTTTCGCTTCTTTTTTTAAAGGATACGAAAGTCCAACTAAAGACAATTGAATTTTGATAAATGAATGTGTTTTTAGAAAATTTATCTTTGTTTAATCACGTTCTCTTTATGTTAATACTTACAAATGATTTCTTAATTTCATTGAGATTATTAATTGGGTGTTTGTGATCAAGGTCTCCATATTTGGTTGTGAGAATAAAGTGGTTAAAAATGTGTTTGGCATGTTGCTGAAATTTATGTAATTTTAGGATATAAAAGTATTATATACTTTAAATTCTTATTTGTAGATTTCAAAATCATTTAATCAGTTTGAAAAATAAAATCTACTTTTAACAGTAAATATTATAATATATTATAATCTTACAGTGTTATACAATTTTTTTTTAAAAGAAAATATGAATTAAGAAAATCAAGTTTCAAAATTAACAATATTGTGGACAAACATAAATATTAAAAAAATATAAGTATTAATTATTATATGTAGATTATAATATACATAAATATTATTTCAAATATGCTTTACAAACTGAAGTATCACATTTTACGTTGAGCCACATCAGCATCCATGTTATTATTCTTTTTTTTTTTCCCAATTTTCCTATAATTATTTTTTAACATTTACTTTTTTTTTTTTTTAATAATTGCACTTTCTCCAACCTTTCTCATGCCTTCACATTTTCATCTCTCCACTACCCTCAACCTTAATATCACTTTTTATCTTTCTTTATTTTGTCTCTTCATCTTTCCCTCCCTTACATTTTCATCTTCCCACTACTCTCAACCTTAATGTTACTATTCATCTTTCCATTCATCTTCCTTTATTTTGTCTATTCATATTCACATCATCTTCTATAAATTTGTTATTCTCTCTTCCATTCTTTACATAGTTTTCCATCACAGAAAGGTGTCTTTTCATCTTTCTCTCCCTTACTTTTTCATCTCCTCACTACCCTCAACCTTAATGTCACTATTCATCTTCCTTTATTTTGTTTTTTCATATTCACACCATCTTTTATAAATTTGTTATTCTCTCTTCCATTCTTTGCATAATTTTCCATCACAGAAAGGTTCTCTCTCTCTCTCTCTCACACACACACACACAAACACATAATAATTTTTGGAATATTGTTTTTTTTTCCCCTTGCATCTATGCTTAGTTTTGTGTTTTAAGTTTTTTTTTGTTCTCTTTAATTGTTAAATATTATACTTTGCGTTATAAAAAAATTAAAAAAAGATAATATATAAGAATATAATATATATTATTCTATTACATAACATGATTTGGGTAATTTGGTATTTATTGTTATATATACATACATACATATATATATATATATATTATTTTTACTTTTTTAATATTTTCGTCTTATTTTATTCAATATTTAAACTCAGTCACATCATCCATATAATTAAATTATTTATATTTTCTTTTTTAATTAAACATATAATATTTTATTTAAATTTAAATAAATTAAATTGTACTCACTTTTTTTAACATTTACACTTTCTCCAATCTTTCTCTTTCCCTTTACATTTTCATCTCCCCACTATCCTCTCTCTTAATATCACTCTTCATCTTTCCCTTTATTTGTTTCTTCTTATTGTTATCCTTTTAGTATAAATTTGGCATTCTCTTTTTCATTATATGCATAATTTTTCTTCACAAAAAAACTTATTTCTCTCTCTTTCTCTCTCAATTTTTCTGATATATATATATATATATATTTTACATCTTTGCTTTAGGCTGAGAAATTTTGTGTTTTTAAAACTCTACTTTAGGTTGATGCGATTTAATTGTGTTTTAAGTTTTTTTTTTTTTTTTCCTTTCACTTTGGTTGTTAAATTTTATCATATTGCAATGAAAAGAATTAAAGATAGTATATAAGAATGTAATATTATAATATTACATAATATGATTTAAATAATTTGGTATTTATTTAGAGATAATTAATTTGGTGTTTATTGTTATATCTTTTATTTTTAATTTTTTTCTTCTCATATTATTTTATTCAACATTATTATTATTATTGCTGTTGTTGTTGTTGAATTAATATATTAGATTGTATATTTTTCAAAAGTCAATATATTTACTTGAAAGAAATTGAAATACCAACTATTAACCAATAATAACTAAAATGATAATATTATCACGCGCAATGCGCGGGTCTACGACTAGTTTTATAATAAATTCTGTTAGGATATTTCGTGTTGGCTAAATTTTGTGTCAAATATTTCATTTCTAATCATATTATTCAATATACACTGAAATTTAATTCATTTGTAATTGCATTGTGTCAAAGAAGATCAAGTATGATGATAGTGTATAAAGTGCTATAGTAAGATTTTCACTTGAGAGAGAATCTCATGTTAGGCGAGTTCAACAGATTTCGAAAAATAATTACCCAAAAATATTTGCTTGAAAGAGGTCTGAATTTGGTTCTAGTGAATTTTCACTAGAGAAAAACTTTGGTTATTTCTTTATTGTATTTATAGCCAATCAAGCCTCAATTGTGACTAATATATCCATGATTAACCCTAAAAATGTAGAGATAAGGCTGAGAGTATCATATCCCCTTCAGAGAAAAATCTTTGTAGCCTCCGTACCTTCACCCTTTCCAAATTAACTTACCCTTTGAGAGGAGAACCCGACCAAACATCTTGATTCCTTTGTGTGTATTGGATTGGTGTTGGAAACCACAAAGGCAATTCCGAACCTTCAAGTGGCTTTAAAGAATACAAAAGATTGGATTTATGGTCAACATCTAGACTTGCAAAACCGAAAGCTATTGAAGAGAAGCAATTGGTGCAACTTGTTGCTACTAGGAGGGAGGAGCTCGGATACAAGAAAATATACATAGACCTAAAGGGTTTTGTATCACAACTATCTTCATAGTTGATTAGTTTGATAGGTTTCACAAGAGCTGTATGGCATGGTTCTCATCTCTCAATCTATACCTTAAGTTTAAACCAAGCCCTTGCCATTCAATGGCTTTCTACCTGCATCATATGAAAAGATTTAGTTAATCAAGAGAAGAACTCGTATCTCCAATCACTTTTCACAATTATATAGTCTCTTTGGAACCATAGAAATCCAATGGTTCATGATAGGAAGACTCCAAATCCGATAGATATTATTCTGACTAACAGGAGGCCTATAAAAATGAATAATCATAACCTCAAGATCTCAGCAAGCCGACTCAAACTCATATCTCAAATAGGAATTCGCAACTCATCATCAAAGTGGTTGGGCGTAGGAAAAGGAAATTCAGATGATAAAAAAAACTGAAATAGAATAATCATCATGGAAGAGACTCTAGCTTTATGTCACAACCCAGTTAATCATGCTAAGTGAGTGAGCAGGTTGACATTACCATTCAAGTGATTAGCTTAATATTCTTTTAGGACAAGTACTAACAATATTTGTTTCTTAACTTCTATGGGTTCCAACTATTTTTACGATTAAAGGTTGGTTGTCATGACCATTTTTGGTCATGAAAGATAATTGCCTGATTGTCTATTTCACTCTGATTATGTGCACTTTTGTGCTGTTTTTTGAATCTCATTGTAAATTACATGATTTGTATTGGGGTGTTGTGCTCCAGGTGGTTGCTTAGGATCGTTTATTTTGAAAATCAATAGCAATTCAGGCAGTGGCAGCTCAGTTAGTATCAGAACTGCAAAGTACTCCATAGCTTTGCAGTATCTGATTTTGGAGGGGATAACTGAAGACAGTGAACAGTAACATTGTTTGTAGATTCAGTCTATGAAAATATAGTTGTTAAATTACTCTCTTCTGATTGAACTTAAGTGTCTGAGTTCTACTATGTCACCATCATTATTGGAGCTCTTCTGTCACAAAGCAACTCCTAATTCTGTGGAAATGCTTAAAACTTCGTAGTATTTATATCTTTTGGCATATGATTTGAATCTCACTATTTCAAATTTTTTAATAAGCAGGGGTTTTACAAATTCAGCTCCAATTTTTTGTCTTAATCTTGGATCACATATTGATTATGCAGACGAATTGGGTTACCCTAAGAAAGAAATAGTAGGAATTAGGTTATTACTTCTTTGATGCTGCTCTCCTTTGGTTTGAATTTGTACATTTTTTCTAAGGTGAATAGGTAATGGACAATTCAGATATCATTCAAAATTTCAATGTGCATCAAATTCTGGATCTTGGAAGCTTAGTTTCTATGGTATGCTGCCTTCGCAAGCAAATGAAATTGCATCATAGGACTAGAACTTCTTGGCAGTCTCTAATATCTAAAACTTAAAACTGAAAATTCATGTTTATCAAAATAGGCAAGCATAGGCAATTTTTTTCAATGCATAATAACAATCTATAACTAGATTTCCCATTACTACTAACTCACCAAAATTTTCGTTTGACTCATCCATGATATTATTCTGCTGAAAGAAAGTTACATAATTAGCTTCTTAGACGAGTGCATCATTATTCATGGTTACATACATTGCCAAGTTATAGTTTTTCACAACATAAACAAAAGAAAAACATCAACAGCAAAACCAAGAAGGGAAAATAGAAGATGACCCATATATATTAGCATCACAAACTTCCCTTTGTGAATCGGATTTTTAGTAAACTCCTTTCTGATAATCGGGTTCACGAAATTCTCCTCCGAGATCATCACAAGCCTTTGTTGGGAACACCCTGTAGAGCAATCATTAACATATATAAGATACAATTTTAATTACCCTTTTTTTTTTTTTTCAAATATGTCATTGCAATTTAAAATTATTAAACTCCTAAGATCTTACATCTTCGGCTCATTGTACTCGAAAACTCTCATCACCCCTCTGCAGAAAACAAATCAGCAGTAGAAACATCCATGGACTCTTCCCCTTGTCTTGACAAAGCATCTGCTACCACATTTTCCTTACCCGTCTTATACTCAACCAAAAAATTGTAACCAAGGAGCTTAGTAATCCACCTTTGTTGAGCTCTAGTACCCACTCTTTGATCCAGCAAGTATTTAAGACTCTGCTGATCAGTTTTTATAACAAAAGGTTTACCCACCAAGTAGTGCCTCCACTTTTGAACAGCTACCACCACAGCAAGGACCTCCTTTTCATAAGTAGAAAGAACCAAACTTCTACCTTTTAAGACTTGGCTGTGAAATGCAATAGGCTTTTGATCTTGCATTAGAACAGCACCAAGACCAAACCCATTCCACAGTTAAAGTCTTGGAAAAATCTGGAAGGGCTAACACTGGAGGATTAGAAATAGCAAGCTTGAGCTGTTGGAAAGCCTGAGCAGCAAGGTCAGACCAGACAAAAGAGTTTTTCTTCAAAAGAGCAGTCAAGGGTGCAACTATCTGACCATAACCTTTAACAAATTTCCTGTAGTAACCAGTGAGATCCAGAAATCCCCTCAAGGCTTGACATCGTTAAGGACAGGCCACTGTTGAGATGAGATGCCCCAAACACTCCACTTCCTCACAAGCAAACATACATTTGGATTTCTTGGCATATAAATGGTCTTTAGCTAATAACCCCAAGACAGTTCTAAGATGCTCCACATGGTCAGGCAAAGATCTACTGTAAACTAGAATATCATCAAAGAAAACCAAAACAAACTTTCTAAGAAATGGCTTAAACACCTCATTCATTAAAAATTGAAATGTTGAAGGGGCATTTGTTAACCCAAATGGCATCACTAAAAATTCATAGTGGCCTTCATGAGTTCGAAAATCTGTTTTAGGGATGTCTTGCTCCCTCATTCTAATTTGATGATATCCTAACCTCAAGTCTAATTTAGAAAAGAGACAAGCCCCGTGAAGTTCATCCAACAATTCATCAATAACAGAGATAGGTTACTTGTCTTTAATGGTAGCTTGGTTTAAAGCTCTATAATCGATATACATTCTCCAAGATCCATCTGCCTTCCTCACCAATAGGACAGGAGAAGCAAATGGACTCTGACTATTTCTACTGAGCCAATAAGTTCCTAAAACCACTTCACAAACTCCTAAGGGCAACACATGTAATTGCACCATAAAAGTATAACCTTGCACCTGTATCGCCACATCTCTACATACTCCTTGTGTTTTGATAATTTAAGCAACAAAGCAGCATCAACGAAGTTATGAGTACTACCAAAATCTAAGATAATGATCAACCCTTCTCCCATAATCATGCCATTAACCCTTATTGTGCCTGGAGTGGGACTACCAACAAGTGCATACAGAGTAATCTCAGCCTCTTCTATTCCCTCATCCTGAGACTTAATGACTCCCTCCATACCATCTTCTTCCATTTCAGTAATCTGCACCCCTGAAGCTGGAACTATCTCTACACCTTCTAACAAAAATAGCTTAGCACTCTTACACTTATGACCTAGTGCCCATTTATCATCAAAGTTATAGCAGAGTCCCTTTTTCTTCCTCTCTTCCATTTGTGCTGGTGAAATTCTCTTAATAGGCATTCTAGTCTTAGCGTCTATAGGAGAATGAACTTAGGCAAGCCAAGTATTGAAGACTTACCTTGTTCTTGCAGAAGCTTTGATGGTGGTAAAGAACGTTTATTTTACAAGGAAAGCTAGCATAATTACAAAGTTATTTGTGCAGTTAACTACAGAATTCAAAACATCAATCCTAGATTGGAGGAATAAGCATGCCGGAAACGAATTCAACATATGATCACAAAGTTACTTAAAAACTTATGCTCCTGGCTTAGAAAGCAACTTTAGCATAGCAGGTAAACAATACCACATTAAACTATGGGTTATAGAATTTGTGGGTATGTGATATGACTCAAAAGAAATGAATTCATGTCTAAAAGAAACACACGCGCCCACACACACACACACATATAAGAAAATTCATGTCTGACTGTATTCATAGAAAACAAATAAATACACCAAATAAAGTACTTTCACTAATTTTACCAACCAGCAGCTCATATTGTTCTATCAGCTCTTCAGTCAAGTAACAAACATACTAAACAGTGATTTGTTTATTTTACCAAAAAGAAGAAAAATTGAGGCCAGAGTATGGCTCCTCCCAATCTTAAACGATAGTATACAAGCAATACAAAGCTCTTAGCATCTTTTGAGCCATACCACGAAGCATCCACAATGAACCCTCAATCTCATTTACTTGACAGTAGCCCATAAATAGACTAACTGACACATTTTCAATACTAATCTCCTAGTTCAAGGCCATCCCAGTTCAGTTCCTCTGTTTATCCTCTCACTTAGCTTTTGATTCAAATGCAGTTAATGAATATTCCAGATGTGAGGAACATCTTGAACCAAAACACTAACAATCAAAATTCAAGAATGTACCATTTGTATAAAGCAAAAAACTTATAACAAATAACTGATCTTGACAGCATCACCAACCACAGGAATGTGTATTCAGAGTTAACACTACCTCTACCATATAGCAAGTATAGAAACACATTAACAGGCAGTAATAGAAACATAGAGCAACCTATCAGTTGAGGAAAAAAACAAAGAACGGTGAGGTAAAAAATAAAAAGAACGAGGAGATTGTAAAATGAACAATTATATTGAGTCAGAATCGTTAAGAAAATACAAATACCCTACCAAAACTTTTCAATAAGTAATACAAATAATGATCAAAACTCTGTTTTCATTTACATGAAGTCAACAAACTAAATTCCCTATCCTAAATCATCCCACATCAAAATATTCATATACAGAAAAGTCCATTATCCACAGAGTAGTTTGTCACATAGGCTCATGCCTTCCTTCAGTGTCCACCAAACTTGGCAAGTCAGCTTCAGTGTCAGGGAATCCAAGTTGATTCACATCAAAACCAAAATCCAGTACTGAATCTGTGAAGTCATGATTATCTTCTAATAGTGCCATAAGTTCTGCCGCATCAAATAACTCATTTTCAGAAAAAGCCAGCAATTCCTCCAGTCCATTATCAGTAGATTCATCCTTTACCAAACTACTTGTACTTCCATCAGCCGAAGCCTCAAATCCCGCAGGAGTAGGACCCGACATAGTGGAAACAGACTCTGGAAAGTTGAGTCTAGCCGAGGCAGCATACATTGCTCTTGCTGCTTCATCATAAGCAGAGGTGGCATCATCAGCAGTATCAAATGTCCCAAGCCAGAGCTTCTTCCCCCTATTTGGTTCGCGAATCTCCGCAACCCATTTGCCCCAGGTCCTTTGCCTAACCCCCCTGTAATTACACTGTAAATTCTCAGCCCCTCCTTTTTCTTTCATGCACCCCTTCTTTGGCCCTTTGGAGGAAAGTTTACGAGCAAGTTTCGCATCATCACCAGAAGAATCAACCTGGGCATTGTAGTCTCTCCACTTGGCCAATGTCTCAGCCACAGACAATTCATCGCCTCTAGTCTTCCTCTTCTTTGAAGATTCCATGGGCACACCTTGATCAAGATAACTCATGTGAGACTTTTCCAAAAAACTCCAATGATTGCTCTGTTCAACGAAAAACAGAGAGATTCAGATAACAATGTTGGATTTCCCAAAGAGAAAAATCACATAAACCCTTTTGCAACAAACCCCCAGGAAAAAATCAAGAAAACCCAAAACAGAAAAAGGAAATTTAAAAAATCAGAAATTGTTTAAAAATAACCCAACCTCTCAGAGATTCAACAAAACCCCTAAAACCCTTAACAATATTTGAATTTCCTAAACTGGAAAAATCACAAAACCTTTTTGCAACAAACCCCAGAAAAATTCAAACAAGAAATATAAAGAAAACCCAAAAATAAAAATAGAACAAAAGAAATTCAAAAAAAAAAAAAGTACAATTTTTTTCAAAAAAATTAACGAACCTCTCTTAGTCGTAGAAGAGTGAAACTAGTCGTAGAAGAGTGAAACCCCCCAACGGCAATGATTGTAAACTTGTAGTCTTTCTTTCTTGCGTTGAGTGAGGTTTGATTTATGAGTCTGAGAGTGAGAGAGAGAGAGATAGAGAGAGAGAGATTTTGTTTTGGATTCTTGGAGAGAAAGCTTGAGCTTTTAGAGAGAGAGAGAGAGCGTGTGAGGAGTGAGAGTAAGAGTGAGGAGTGAGGCGTATTTATAGTCTTCCCTAGTTGTCAGTTCGTGTGGGCTTAAGGAGAGAGATATTAGAGTTTTCTATGTGGCGTGGCGCTTTCTGGACCGTTTATTTTACTAAGTAAATTTCAAAACCTAAACGGACAAGGAAAAACTTTTAGTTAGAGAGAAATCTTAGGGTTTTTGTTTCTTTTCCAGTTTCTTTTATGTAATGTCCAGTCCGCCTATAGTGTGGTTTTTACAACTAAAACCAAAACGTAAACAAAAACTTCCTTCTTCTTCTTCTTTTTCTTTTTACTTTTTTTCCTTTTTTTTTTTTCAAAAAAAGAAAGCTTATTCTATGTTTATTTAGACATGACATTCCAAATAAATTATGATAACAAGTTAGAATTTTATAAATTTAGGACCACAATATATAATATGGACATCACATAACTATGAAAATAAACAAAATAGTTGAAATAAATGATCATTGTAATTTTACCTAATATAAATTTTAAATTTCTTATAGTTTAGAAAATAGACTGTTATTCATAGAAAATTATTGGTTAAAGAGTTTGATCTACATTAACTATTTATTGTCACTGTATTAATAATTAATTAGAGTAAACTTTTTTAGGCATTTAGTAGTATAACCTATTACCAAAACACTATAATTTCGAAAAGAAAAAAATTGAAAAGGAATTGACTGATTTAGAAACTTTTGAATTTCTTGAGGGCATTTTGAGCTTGATTCTAGTAGAGATCTAAGATTGATATTTGATAAGGATGATTTGAATGATTTTTTGTTGAATATTCGTTGTATTTAAAGGTTGAAGTTCTTGAAGTTAAGGCTTTGCATCTTGATTCCTACTAAGATTTGATACTTTTAAATGTCCACGTACGAAAACTAATGAGGGCCTCTGCTTGTAGGTATCTTAAGGGGGGTATAACACACTTGACCTAACTAAAGTCAACCACATCAATTAAAAACCCATGTCATCTCTAACTTAACAAAACTAACAGAAATTTGTTTTCACAACTAACCCCTGGACTTTCCAAGACCTAAAAACAACCACCACAACCAAAAAGAAAATCTATGCTCCTCCTCCTCCTCCTCCTCCTTTGAAGATGCTGCCCATTACTCCCTCGCCCTCTACCATGCTCAAGCCCACCAAATTCGAATAAGAGTTGTTGTTGGCAATCTTGATAAAGTATTTCATTTCAGTCTCATTGGTTGATGTTTCGCATAGTTTTGTAGTTTACAATATATGATTGAGGATTGGGAAAGTTATTGTAAAGTTTAAAGACGAAAATAATATGATGCAGAATAAATAGAAAAAAAGAGAGAAAGGAAAAAAAAAAAGATAAAAAAAAATAATTTAGAGAATAAAAAATATAACCTTCAAAGTTTATTTGGCAAATGGAGTGTTAATGTTTCAACGCAGCCAAGGCCAAAATTGTCAAAACAAATTAACCCTTGGCCATGGTAAGAAAAGAAAACGTTAAGGAACCGTTATAAGAAAAAGTCATAATCCTAATAGCCTAAATAGGACCTAGTGAACTTTTTAATATGTATATATTGTTGATTGAATACCACCCGAGCTAAAACCATAACAAGTAATGCTATTACGGAAATTTATCTTTCTATGGTCCTACCAAGACATGTCTGTGCTAAATACAGGCATTGTTGAGAACAAAGTCCTTATTAAGCCAAAATGCAAACCAACTACATAGAGAGATACCATGAACGGCCCAAACTTCTTTGCTAATACTAACAATTTGAACTATATGTTCACAATGGTTTCAAGAAAAAAAAAACTATCAAGTACACAATTGATTGATATCTTAAGTTTGATCTGTCACTCTTCTAAATCTATGGCAAACCATTTTTCTCTTTTGCTGTTACAAGTTACAACAATTATGAGCCATTCATATCCAACCACACACAGCCCTTTGCAAATTATTGCTTTAAGTTTGAACCAACTTATGCATGCAGCATAAGAAATTCGATCTCTAGCTTTGGATACCAATTTTCACATTTGAAGTTTCAATCCCATATCCACTCTATGGAAAACTTCAATTTCTTTCCTCTAAACCATCATCCTTTGCTTCAACTCTCATATGCATTACTCATAATTTCAAGTATTCCCTGTGCTGTCTCTGACATCATGAACACATACATTATCAATGACTACCGAAAATTTATCTGGATTCATAAATTCGGTTTCTTAAAAGATGGCCACACCTCCATTTCACTAAAAGTTATCTCTTGGAAATCAAAGAATCACACAGCACAGCTGAACCCTTCTTCCATCGGATTTTTAGTTTCCGAAAGATGAACCCGGTCCTCAATCTTCAATGAGTCCATGTTCAACAAAGATTTCTGCATTTTTTCGGGTAATTATGGGAAATTGTTATTCACATTTGAAAAGCTCACCACCAACTCATCAACTTATAATTTTACCACCTTCATTAATGAACCTGGCGACTATGTTTTGATGTTTGGCAATTGCCAAACAGAGTTTGAACTTTCAATGGATATCCACATTGAGATGTACAATTTGAAACATGGTGAAAAGGATTTCCTTTCTGCAGGCGAAACCAATTTGCCAATGCTCTATTTTCTATTCTTTCTCATATATACAAGTTTTTTCATTATATGGGTCTTCACATGCATCAAACAAAGATCAATTATTATATGCATATAATTATGGGTGCATTACTTCTCTTCAAGGCGCTTGCAATCATATGTGCTTTCCAAGACCATGTGGATGTGAAAAAAACTGGAACTTCTCATGGTTGGGATGTAGCATTTGACAATTTCCAGTTCTTCAAGGATATTCTGCTTTTCACTGTTATTGTCCTCATAGGGAATGGATGGTTCTTGTTGAAACCTTACATACAAGAGCGCGATAAGAAGGTTTTAATGATTGTACTTCCATTACAACTTTTGGAGAATATAGCTTATGCTGTTTTGGTGGAAATAAGTCCCATAACAAAGGATTGGTTTACATGGATCCTATTTATCTATTTGATTGATATCTTATGTTGTTGTGCGGTTTTTTTCACAACAAGTTCTTCAACTAAAAGCTTACGAGAAGCATCCAAAAAAGATGGCAATGCAGCTAAGAATCTTGAAAAACTAATACTATTCAAGCAATTCTACATGGCTATGGTGGGGTACTTGTATTTTACAAGGATTGGAGTTCTGGCAATTGAACTGATGATAAATTATAGATATGCATGGGTTAGGGATGCCGCAAATGAGGCTGCGAGCTTGGCTTTCTATGTGTTTATTTTCTATAACTTTATGGCAATTGAAGGGAATCCATACTTTAAAATTGTTGAAGACGAAGTGGAGGCAATAGACAAGTTGTTGGAAGAAGATTTGAACTCTAGGCTTTGAGCTAGTATGTTGTCTCTTCAGGTCTATTCTATACAGTGGAATGAGATTCACTATTCAAGCTTCTTGAGAAACAAGGACAAGGACACAATCGTACTGCATATTTTAAAGTGCTTTTATTCTCTCACATTTTCACATTACATCCACTTTTATGTATTAAAATGTGAACAATTTTTTTTTTTTTTGGAAAACATTTTAAAGTGTAGATATTCTCACTTCAATTATAGACGTGCTTGAAATAGTTAATATAAATTAATGTGAAAGTATATTTCCCTATTTTAAATGCAATGTATGCATATTCAAGACTCCTTTCAAAAGCCTGGTCCCATCTTCTAAAACTAAAGCCTTAGCAAATTTGCAATCTAGCAATTCTCTAATTCTTAAAGGCTTAGAAAGCAACTTTAGCATAACAAGTAAACAATACCACATTAAACTATGGGTTATAGAATTTGTGGGTATGTGATTTGACTCAAAAGAAATGAATTCATGTCTAAAAGAAACACACGCGCCTACACACACACACACACTCACATATAAGAAAATTCATGTCTGACTGTATTCATAGAAAACAAATAAATACACCAAATAAAGTACTTTCACTAATTTTACCAACCAGCAGCTCATATTGTTCTATCAGCTCTTCAGTCAAGCAACAAACATACTAAACAGTGATTTGTTCATTTTGCCAAAAAGAAGAAAAATTGAGGCCAGAGTATGGCTCCTCCCAATCTTAAACAATAATATACGAGCAATACAAAGCTCTTAGCATCTTTTGAGCCATACCATGAAGCATCCACAATACACCCTCAATCTCATTTACTTGACAGTAGCCCATAAATAGACTAATTGATACATTTTCAATACTAATCTCCTTGTTCAAGGCCATCCCAGTTCAGTTCCTCTGTTTATCTTCTCACTTAGCTTTTGATTCAAATGTAGTTAATGAATATTCCAGATGTGAGGAACATCTTGAACCAAAACACTAACAATCAAAATTCAAGAATGTGCAATTTGTAAAAAGCAAAAAACTTATAAAAAATAACTGATCTTGACAGCATCACGAACCACAGGAATGTGTATTCAGAGTTAACACTACCTCTACCATATAGCAAGTATAGAAACACATTAATAGGCAGTTATAGAAACATAGAGCAATTTATCAGTTGAGGAAAAAAACAAAGAACGGTGAGGCAAAAAATAAAAAGAACGAGGAGATTGTAAAATGAACAATTATATTGAATCAGAATCGTTAAGAAAATACAAATACCCTACCAAAACTTTTCAATAAGTAATACAAATAATGATCAAAACTCTGTTTTCATTTACATGAAGTCAACAAACTAAATTCCCTATCCCAAATCATCCTACATCAAAATATTCATATACAGAAAAATCCATTATCCACAGAGTAGTTTGTCACATAGGCTCATGCCTTCCTTCAGTGTCCACCAAACTTGGCAAGTCAGCTTCAGTGTCAGGGAATCCAAGTTGATTCACATCAAAACCAAAATCCAGTACTGAATCTGTGAAGTCATGATTATCTTCTAATAGTGCCATAAGTTCTGCCGCATCAAATAACTCATTTTCAGAAAAAGCCAGCAATTCCTCCAGTCCACTATCAGTAGATTCATCCTTCACCAAACTACTTGTACTTCCATCAGCAGAAGCCTCAAATCCCGCAGGAGTAGGACCCGACATAGTGGAAACAGACTCTGGAGAGTTGCGTCTAGCCGAGGCAGCATACATTGCTCTTGCTGCGTCATCATAAGCAGAGGCGGCATCGTCAGCAGCATCAAATGTCCCAAGCCAGAGCTTCTTCCCCCTATTTGGTTCGCGAATCTCCGCAACCCATTTGCCCCAGGTCCTTTGCCTAACCCCCCTGTAATTACACTGTAAATTCTCAGCCCCTCCTTTTCCTTTCATGCACCCCTTCTTTGGCCCTTTGGAGGAAAGTTTACGAGCACGTTTCGCATCATCACCAGAAGAATCAACCTGGGCATTGTAGTCTCTCCACTCGGCCAATGTCTCAGCCACAGACAATTCATCGCCTCTAGTCTTCCTCTTCTTTGAAGATTCCATGGGCACACCTTGATCAAGATAACCCATGTGAGACTTTTCCAAAAAACTCCAATGATTGCTCTGTTCAACGAAAAACAGAGAGATTCAGATAACAATGTTGGATTTCCCAAAGAGAAAAATCACATAAACCCTTTTGCAACAAACCCCCAGGAAAAAATCAAGAAAACCCAAAACAGAAAAAGGAAATTTAAAAAATCAGAAATTGTTTAAAAATAACCCAACCTCTCAGAGATTCAACAAAACCCCTGAAACCCTTAACAATATTTGAATTTCCTAAACTGGAAAAATCACAAAACCTTTTTGCAACAAACCCCAGAAAAATTCAAACAAGAAATATAAAGAAAACCCAAAAATAAAAATAGAACAAAAGAAATTCAAAAAAAAAAAAACAACTAAAAGTTTTTCCTTGTCCGTTTAGGTTTTGAAATTTACTTAGTAAAATAAACGGTCCAAAAGCGCCACGCCACATAGAAAACTCTAATATCTCTCTCCTTAAGCCCACACGAACTGACAACTAGGGAAGACTATAAATACGCCTCACTCCTCACTCTTACTCTCACTCCTCACACGCTCTCTCTCTCTCTCTCTAAAAGCTCAAGCTTTCTCTCCAAGAATCCAAAACAAAATCTCTCTCTCTCTCTCTCTCTCTCTCTCACTCTCAGACTCATAAATCAAACCTCACTCAACGCAAGAAAGAAAGACTACAAGTTTACAATCATTGCCGTTGGGGGTTTCACTCTTCTACGACTAAGAGAGGTTCGTTAATTTTTTTGAAAAAATTCTACTCTTTTTTTTTTTTTTTTTTTGAATTTCTTTTGTTCTATATTTTATTTTTGGGTTTTCTTTATATTTCTTCTTTGAATTTTTCTGGGGTTTGTTGCAAAAAGGTTTTGTGATTTTTCCAGTTTGGGAAATTCAAATATTGTTAAGGGTTTCAGGGGTTTTGTTGAATCTCTAAGAGGTTGGGCTATTATTAAACAATTTCTGATTTTTAAAATTTCCTTTTTCTGTTTTGGGTTTTCCTGGGGGTTTGTTGCAAAAGGGTTTATGTGATTTTTCTCTTTGGGAAATCCAACATTGTTATCTGAATCTCTCTGTTTTTCGTTGAACAGAGCGATCATTGGAATTTTCTGGAAAAGTCTCACATGGGTTATCTTGATCAAGGTGTGCCCATGGAATCTTCAAAGAAGAGGAAGACTAGAGGCGATGGATTTTCTGTGGCTGAGACATTGGCCAAGTGGAGAGACCATAATGCCCAGCTGCTTGAGTCTTCTGGTGATGATGTGAAACGTGCTCGTAAACTTTCCTACAAAGGGCCAAAGAAGGGGTGCATGAAAGGAAAAGGAAGGGCTGAGAATTTACAGTGTAATTACAGGGGGGTTAGGCAAAGGACCTTGGGCAAATGGGTTGCGGAGATTTGCGAACCAAATAGGGAGAAGAAGCTCTGGCTTGGGACATTTGATACTGCTGACGATGCCGCCTCTGCTTATGATGAAGCAGCAAGAGCAATGTATGCTGCCGCGGCTAGACTCAACTTTCCAGAGTCTGTTTCCACTATGTCGGGTCCTACTCCTGCGGGATATGAGGCTTCTGTTGGTGAAAGTACAAGTAGTTTGGTAAAGGATGAATCTACTGATAATGGACAGGAGGAATTGCTGGCTTTTTTTGAAAATGAGTTATTTGATGTGGCGGAACTTATGGCACTATTAGAAAATAATCTTGACTTCACAGATTCAGTACTGGATTTTGGTTTTGATGTGAATCAACTTGGATTCCCTGACACTGAAGCTGACTTGCCAAGTTTGGTGGACACTGAAGGAAGGGATGAGCCTATGTGACAAACTACTCTGTGGATAATGGACTTCTCTGTATATGAATATTTTGATGTGGGATGACTTGGGATAGGGAATTTAGTTTGTTGACTTCATGTAAATGAAAACAAAGTTTTGATCATTATTTGTATTACTTATTGAAAAGTTTTGGTAGGGTATTTGTATTTTCTTAACGTTTCTGGTTCAATATAATTGTTCATTTTACAATCTCCTCATTTTTTTTTTTACCTCACTGTTCTTTGTTTTTTTCCTCAACTGATAGGTTGCTCTATATTTCTATAACTGCCTGTTAATGTTTCTATAATTGCTATATGGTAGAGGTAGTGTTAACTCTGAATACACATTCCTATGGTTGGTGATGCTGTCAAGATCAGTTANAGCTCGCCGGAGAGCCCAGCTTCACGATCGCCACGACCCAGACCCAGCTCGCCGGAGAGCCCAGATCGAAACGGAGAGCCCAGCTCGCCGGCGAACCCATCTTCACGATCGCCACGACCCACCGATGTTCGAACCAGAGCCGGCGATCCACGAACCCAAAGCCCAAACCGATGTTCGACCCAGACCCATCTCAGTTTTGTTTTTTAAACTCACCGGAATCAATTTGTTGCTGTTGTTGTTGTTGTTGTTGTGTTGCCGGAATCAAATTTTTTTGTCGTTGTTGTTGTTGCTGTGTTGTTGTTGTTGCTGTTGTTGTTGTTGTTGTGTTGCCGGAATCAATTTTTGTTGTTGTTGTTGTTGTTGCTGTGTTGATGTTGTTGTTGCTGTTGTTGTTATTGTGTTGCCGGAATCGATTTTTTTTTTTTTGTTGTTGTTGTTGTTGTGGTGGCCGGATTCAATTTGTTGTTGTTGTTGTTGTTGTGTTGTTGATGCCGGAAAATAGCATTTTCCTAACGGAACCAAACACATGAAATTATTTTCCATAACAATTTTCATAATATAACCAAACACTTAAAAATATTTTCCTTTTCCGGAAAATAGCATTTCCGGAAAATAGGTATTTTCCGAAAAATATTTTACGGGAACCAAACGGACCCTAAAACCAAAACGTAAACAAAAACTTCCTTCTTCTTCTTCTTTTTCTTTTTACTTTTTTTCCTTCTTTTTTTTTTTCAAAAAAAGAAAGCTTATTCTATGTTTATTTAGACATGACATTCCAAATAAATTATGATAACAAATTAGAATTTTATAAATTTAGGACCACAATATATAATATGGACATCACATAACTATGAAAATAAACAAAATAGTTGAAATAAATGATCATTGTAATTTTACCTAATATAAATTTTAAATTTCTTATAGTTTAGAAAATAGACTGTTATTCATAGAAAATTATTGGTTAAAGAGTTTGATCTACATTAACTATCTATTGTCACTGTATTAATAATTAATTAGAGTAAACTACTTTTTTATGCATTTAGTAGTATAACCTATTACCAAAACACTATAATTTCGAAAAGAAAAAAATTGAAAAGGAATTGACCGATTTAGAAACTTTTGAATTTCTTGAGGGCATTTTGAGCTTGATTCTAGCAGAGATCTAAGATTGATAGTTGATAAGGATGATTTGAATGATTTTTTGTTGAATATTCGTTGTATTTAAAGGTTGAATTTCTTGAAGTTAAGGCTTTGCATCTTGATTCCTACTAAGATTTGATACTTTTAAATGTCCATGTATGAAACTAACAAGGGCCTCTGCTTGTAGGTATCTTAAGGGGGTATAACACACTTGACCTAACTAAAGTCAACCACATCAATTAAAAACCCATGTCATCTCTAACTTAACAAAACTAACAGAAATTTGTTTTCACAACTAACCCCTAGACTTTCCAAGACCTAAAAACAACCACCACAACCAAAAAGAAAAATCATAGATTTTCCCATGCTCCTCCTCCTCCTCCTTTGAAGATGCTGCCCATTACTCCCTCGCCCTCTACCATGCTCAAGCCCACCAAATTCAAATAAGAGTTGTTGTTGGCAATCATGATAAAGTATTTCATTTCAGTCTCATTGGTTGATGTTTCGCATAGTTTTGTAGTTTACAATATATGATTGAGGATTGGGAAAGTTATTGTAAAGTTTAAAGACGAAAATAATATGATGCAGAATAAATAGAAAAAAAAAGAGAAAGGAAAAAAAAAAAAGATAAAAAAAATAATTTCGAGAATAAAAAATATAACCTTCAAAGTTTATTTGACAAATGGAGTGTTAATGTTTCAACGCAGCCAAGGCCAACATGGTCAAAACAAATTAACCCTTGGCCATGGTAAGAAAAGAAAACGTTAAGGAACCGTTATAAGAAAAAGTCATAATCCTAATAGCCTAAATAGGACCTAGTGAACTTTTTAATATGTATATATTGTTGATTGAATACCACCCGAGCTAAAACCATAACTAGTAATGCTATTACGGAAATTTATCTTTCTATGGTCCTACCAAGACATGTCTGTGCTAAATACAGGCATTGTTGAGAACAAAGTCCTTATTAAGCCAAAATGCAAACCAGCTACATAGAGAGATACCATTAACGGCCCAAACTTCTTTGCTAATACTAACAATTTGAACTATATGTTCACAATGGTTTCAAGAAAAAAAAAACTATCAAGTACACAATTGATTGATATCTTAAGTTTGTTCTGTCACTCTTCTAAATCTATGGCAAACCATTTTTCTCTTTTGCTGTTACAAGTTACAACAATTATGAGCCATTCATATCCAACCACACACAGCCCTTTGCAAATTATTGCTGTAAGTTTGAACCAACTTATGCATGCAGCATAAGAAATTCGATCTCTAGCTTTGGATACCAATTTTCACATTTGAAGTTTCAATCCCATATCCACTCTATGGGAAACTTCAATCATCCTTTGCTTCAACTCTCATATGCATTACTCATAATTTCAAGTATTCCCTGTGCTGTCTCTGACATCATGAACGCATACATTATCAATGACTACCGAAAATTTATCTGGATTCATAAATTCGGTTTCTTAAAAGATGGCCACACCTCCATTTCACTAAAAGATATCTCTTGGAAATCAAAGAATCACACAGCACAACTGAACCCTTCTTCCATCGGATTTTTAGTTTCCGAAAGATCATCCCGGTCCTCAATCTTCAATGAGTCCATGTTCAACAAAGATTTCTGCATCTTGTCGGGTAATTATGTGAAAGTGTTATTCACATTTGAAAAGCTCACCACCAACTCATCAACTTATAATTTTGCCACCTCCATTAATGAACCTGGCGACTATGTTTTGATGTTTGGCAATTGCCAAATAGAGTTTGAACTTTCAATGGATATCCATATTGAGATGTACAATTTGAAACATGGTGAAAATGATTTCCTTTCTGCAGGCGAAACCAATTTACCAATGCTCTATTTTCTATTCTTTCTCATATATACAAGTTTTTTCATTATATGGTTCTTCACATGCATCAAACAAAGATCAATTATTATTAAAATCCATATAATTATGGGTGCATTACTTCTCTTCAAGGCGCTTGCAATCATATGTGCTTTCCAAGACCATGTGGATGTGAAAAAAACTGGAACTTCTCATGGTTGGGATGTAGCATTTGACAATTTCCAGTTCTTCAAGGATATTCTGCTTTTCACTGTTATTGTCCTCATAGGGAATGGATGGTTCTTGTTGAAACCTTACATACAAGAGCGCGATAAGAAGGTTTTAATGATTGTACTTCCATTACAACTTTTGGAGAATATAGCTTATGCTGTTTTGGTGGAAATAGGTCCCATAACAAAGGATTGGTTTACATGGATCCTATTTATCTATTTGATTGATATCTTATGTTGTTGTGCGGTTTTTTTCACAACAAGTTCTTCAACTAAAAGCTTACGAGAAGCATCCAAAAAAGATGGCAATGCAGCTAAGAATCTTGAAAAACTAATACTATTCAAGCAATTCTACATGGCTGTGGTGGGGTACTTGTATTTTACAAGGATTGGAGTTCTGGCAATTGAACTGATGATAAATTATAGATATGCATGGGTTAGGGATGCCGCAAATGAGGCTGCGAGCTTGGCTTTCTATGTGTTTATTTTCTATAACTTTAAGGCAATTGAAGGGAATCCATACTTTAAAATTGTTGAAGACGAAGTGGAGGCAATAGACAAGTTGTTGGAAGAAGATTTGAACTCTAGGCTTTGAGCTAGTATGTTGTCTCTTCAGGTCTATTCTATACAGTGGAATGAGATTCACTATTCAAGCTTCTTGAGAAACAAGGACAAGGACACAATCGTACTGCATATTTTAAAGTGCTTTTATTCTCTCACATTTTCACATTACATCCACTTTTATGTATTAAAATGTGAACATTTTTTTTTTTGGAAAACATTTTAAAGTGTAGATATTCTCACTTCAATTATAGACGTGCTTGAAATAGTTGATATAAATTAATGTGAAAGTATATTTCCCTATTTTAAATGCAATGTATGCATATTCAAGACTCCTTTCAAAAGCCTGGTCCCATCTTCTAAAACTAAAGCCTTAGCAAATTTGCAATCTAGCAATTCTCTAATTCTTAAAGGCTTATATGTATTTTTCTCACAATCCAAGGAAAAATAGGTATTGTTAATTAATGATTAAGGGCACATGTTAACTAATAATAAATACTTAATTATGAACTGTAATGTACATTTTTTTTTAACAAAAAGAATACCTGTTAATAATTCATTAGTTTGCACTTACAAATTTATTATGATTGTGTATGTGCTTTTCTTGATCCTATGTGATGTACATATATATATATATATATATTTTGAGAATGTGATGTACATATTAATATGTTATGTACATATTATCGAAACTTTAATAGAGTTTCATCTAGATTAAATTATCTAAACGCAAACATAAATTTAACATCTTGGTGTAAGAATATATCTAATTTGTAAGTTTTATTATATTAAAATATGATATATGATCAAAACAATTAAAATAAATTTTGGATTCTATTTTAAATTCTTGAGATCTTTTGAAGTATAACTTTAGTGTTGAAACTACTCTAACAAAGTTTACCTAAAGTTAACTATCTTAGTTAATGAGAATTTGACCGCTTGCCAAAGAGAAAAAGATAGGCAAATCGTGCATTTGTTGTTTCCATGACTCTACTATAATATAGCATAAGATATATATGTATCATTTTTCGTAAAATTTTGTTGTGAGCGTTATGAGTTAGCTATTACTTTCTAATAAAATTGTGGCCCAATGGTAAATGAAAAGTAAGAATAACGAATATCAAGATAAAATTTCATTTGTGAAACATAATGGAATTTCCAAAAAACCAAGTAGACTACAATTTGCCACAGTATTTTTCCCTTAAATTCTTGTAAGATGCTATCTTTTTTTACTTGTTTGGGTTCTCTTATGCTTTGTTTGGTTGAAGATATGAAAAAGTGGGAGAGAAAACCCTTAGACCCTCTATATATTCTTCACTTTTCTTCACGTTTCTCTCCCCTATTTTCCATCCCTCAATTTTTACACCAACCAATCAAGGTGTTAGCATTGTACATTTAATAGTAGTTTCTATTCACGTGCAAATTTTATACTTTGTATACTAGCTATATATATATATATATATATATGCACGCTCACACAAACACACAAACAAACACAATGCTCTCTCTCTCTCTCTCTCTCTCTCTTAATTATAGATCACTTCAAGATTTGAATCTCCTGTCCACTAAATGATGAATACTCTTTATGATAAATCCAAAATATCAATTGTTGATTACTAATTGGTTTTTGATGTAGACAAAATTCAAAGTCAAATCCCTAATTCAACCAAAAAAAAAAAAAAAATTAATTGAACTAATTAGAACATAGAGAGTAAATCTAGAATTAGAGATATAGGAAATTCATAATACATAGCCATGTAACAATTAGAATGAAGATTTTAAAAATCAAGCCCAACCATATAATGCTTTAAATTTATGAAAAAACTCAACTAGAAATGTATTTTTTCAATTTAAACCAAATGGAGGAGATGATTGTTAAGTGTCTTGTAACTCAAAAATATTAACCAGTTTTTTTAATGGAAAAAGTTTATGATTAAAATGACACTCCTCCACTTATTAAAATGTTTATGGAAGAAGTTTGAGGCCAATTTCATTATTATGTTTCATTTTAGCTATGTTTTTTTGTTTTCGTCAATAATTTGATTGTCTTTTTTTTTTTTTAACTTACAAAATATTTTAGAACAATTCAAGAAATAGTCAAACATAAATGACATTTTTTTTATAGAAAAAACATAAAGGATACTTAACGGTCAAATTACTAATAAGAATGGATAACAGTATCAATATGAAAACAAAATCAAATATAAAGAGACAAAAAATTAAATATAATGAAATCAAATATGAAATATGATTACACTACCAATACCATAATAAAAACAACTTCAAATTTTAAGAACAAAATAGTTACTTCATGATTGGTATATATATATATATATATAACCAACAAACAAACAAACTAGAGGATATGATTTTTAGACTCTACACTGCACCACATCATAAAAACTATGGCATCTAAGGTGAAGCCCAAAATCTCATAAAATAATTAGTACGTTAACATCTCAACCGTAATAACTAATAACTGCCATCTACCAGTACCAGAATCAGATGTCTTGCTACACTATTCAACCACTTTCTCCTCTCACTCTCCCATTCTCTTCACGTAGTTTCACACTGCCTTCCCTCCAATCTGACCGCCACACTGTCCATTCTCAGCCTCTCACCACTACATCACCACTACTACTCTCACCTCCACCACCACCACCACCACCACCACCACCACTTTCTCTGCAAAACCCTTGTCTGAATCACGCTCTCAGGACTCATGGGTCGAATCCCTTCGCTTCCAAGCCCGGTCCAATCTTTTTCTAGAAGCCATTTTAACGTACATCCAAATGACTCAACTGGGTATTCCACCGGATAACTTTGCTTTCCCGGCGGTCCTCAAAGCCGTGGTGGGTCTTCAGGACTTGAATTTGGGGAAACAGATCCACGCCCATGTCTTCAAGTTTGGGTACGCTTCCTCCTGGGTTACCGTGGCCAATTCCCTTGTTAATCTGTATGGGAAATGTGGGGATGTCGGGGACGTATACAAGGTGTTCGAGAGAATTACTGAGAGGGACCAAGTTTCTTGGAACTCTGCCATTTCTGCCTTGTGTCGGTTTCAGGAGTGGGAGCTTGCTTTGGAGGCATTTCGGTTAATGTTGTTTGAGAATGTGGTGCCTAGTTCATTTACATTGGTAAGTGTGGCTCTTGCTTGTTCGAATTTGCATAAACATGATGGTTTGCGGCTTGGTAAGCAAGTTCATGCTTATAGTTTGAGAACGGGTAATTGGAGAACGTATACAAACAATGCATTGATGTCTATGTATGCTAAGCTTGGAAAGGTTGATGACTCGAGATCCTTATTTGAGTTATTTGAGGACCGTGATTTGGTTTCATGGAATACCATGATAAGTTTATTATCTCAAAATGATCAATTTTTAAAGGCTTTATTGTTCTTGCGTCTCATGGTTCTAAAAGGAATTGTACCTGATGGGGTCACCTTTGCAAGCGTACTTCCTGCCTGCTCTCATTTGGAGATGTTAGACAGAGGGAAGGAAATCCATGCTTATGCATTGAAAAATACTGATTTAGTTGAGAATTCTTTTGTGGGCTGTGCTTTGGTTGACATGTATTGTAACTGTCAACAAGTTGAAAGTGGTCGCCGAGTTTTTGATGGTATCTTAGAGAGAAATATTGCAATTTTTAATGCTATGATTACCGGTTATGCACAAAATGAGCATGATGAGAAGGCCTTGGACCTCTTCTTTCAAATGGTAGCACTTGATGGAATTCGTCCAAATGCCACCACAATGTCAAGTGTGTTGCCAGCTTGTGTAAGCTGTGAACTGTTCTCTGACACGGAAGGTATGCATGGATATGTAATAAAGAGGGGTTTGGATAGGGATAAGTACGTGCAGAATGCACTTATGGACATGTACTCCAGGATGGGGAAGATAGAAATTTCAAAATATATTTTTAACTGCATGGAGCAAAGAGATATAGTGTCTTGGAACACATTGATCACTGGTTATGTTATTAGTGGATGCCATGATCATGCACTCAACCTTCTAAATCAGATGCAAAGGGTAGAACTGGAAAGATACGGAGGTGATGATTGTGTGGATGAAAATAGGATTCTTAAACCAAATTCAGTTACACTAATGACTGTTCTGCCAGGTTGCTCTGTTCTTGCAGCACTAGCAAAGGGGAAAGAGATCCATGCTTATGCTGTCAGACATTTATTGGCATCTGATGTTGCAGTTGGTAGTGCACTAGTTGACATGTATGGAAAATGCGGCTGCTTGAACTTATCTAGGAGAGTTTTTGATCAGATGCCCATCAAGAATGTAATTACCTGGAATGTTCTCATCATGGCTTATGGGATGCATGGGAAAGGGGAGGAAGCCTTTGAATTATTTAAAAATTTGGCCACAGAAGGAGAAAAGAACATCATTTTAAGGCCTACTCAAGTTACATTTATTGCAGTTTTTGCAGCTTGTAGTCACTCAGGGATGGTTAATGAAGGCTTACACTTGTTCCATCGAATGAAAGAGGACCACAGGGTTGAACCTGCACCAGACCACTATGCTTGTGTTGTGGACTTGCTTGGTCGAGCTGGTCGGGTGGAAGAAGCATTTGAACTTATCAATACTATACCTCCTGAGTTTGACAAAAAAGATGCCTGGAGTAGCTTGCTTGGTGCTTGTCGGATGCACCATAACGTAGAAATTGGAGAGATTGCAGCAAACAATCTCTTCCACTTGGAGCCAAATGTAGCTAGCCACTATGTTCTTCTGTCTAATATCTACTCTTCTGCCGGACTCTGGGGAAAGGCAATGGAGATTCGAAAAAAGATGAAGGAAATGGGAGTAAGAAAAGAACCTGGGTGTAGCTGGATTGAGTTGGGCGATGAGGTTCATAAGTTTTTGGCTGGGGATGTATTACACCCACAAAGTAAGCTGCTCCATGGATTTCTTGAAACCCTGTCAGAAAGGATGCGAAAGGTGGGTTATGTGCCTGATACCTCTTGTGTACTCCATAACATTGACGAGGAGGAGAAGGAAACTTTACTCTGTGGGCACAGTGAGAAACTGGCAATAGCTTTTGGCATCCTTAACAGCCCTCCTGGAACTACTATTAGGGTTGCCAAGAACCTTAGAGTTTGTAATGACTGCCATATTGCAACCAAGTTTATATCTAAGATTGTAGACAGGGAGATCATTCTAAGAGATGTTAGGAGGTTCCACCATTTTAGGAATGGAACTTGTTCATGTGGAGATTACTGGTAATAAATGCCCAAACTCATTTATTCTTCTGAAAAATTACGAATTTTTTGTTTAGATATTAAATCATCTTGTACTGTTCTAGACTATGTTTCCACATTCTGAAATATAGTTGGAACGAACACAATTCTTTTGTAATTTAGGCTAGATTTTTAAAGACAGCCTGTATTCCAGATATCTCAAACTGCGAAGTGTCCAGTATCTATTTCAAGCTGTAAAGTGTTTAGGGTGTCCATTGAATAACGTCTTATGCTACACAAGTACTTTTGTTCTATTCACGTCCATTGAATGGCTTATAAACTACAAGTTGTTAGTTAAGTTGGAAGATTAGCCCAACATGGCTTCTCTGTCATAAACATCTGATCATTTTCTTTTTTGGCCAAGTAATTTATTTACAATAAAAATACCAGTGCACTAGGGTATATCCAAGAAGAAATGCTTCCATCTCTCTCTTCTCTCTCTCTCTCTCTCTCACACACACACACACACTTTTTTTAAGGCAAAATAAATCGTTAGTTCCTAAAATTTAACCTATGATAATGATTTTAGTCCCTAAAATTTAAAGTAATCATTTTTAGTCCCCAATAATTTAAAGTAATCACTTTTAGTCATTTTGCCAACATTTGTAAAATATCCAATGAAGCAATGGCATGACCATACTAAAATCTAGCATGCCATCACACTCTTAGACACCTTGAGGATTAAATGCGATCACTAAAAGTTTGATAGAGACTAAAATAAACTACTTTAATCCTTAGTGACTAAAATCAATCATTTTTAAGTTTGACTGGAACTAGAATCAATAAGTTTAAAATTTATGTTTCCACTACCATTGATTAACTTGCCGACTATGTTTTGATGTTTGGTAATTGCCAATCAGAATTTGAGTGTCAACGTACGTCCACACTGAGATGTACAATTTACAATATGGAGAAAAGTTGTTCCTTTCTACGGGCGAATCCAATTTGTCAATGCTCTATTTTCTCCTTTCTCATATGCACAAGTTTTTTCATTATATGGGTCTTTACAATTTACATGCATGAAAAAAAAAAAAAAAAAAAAAAAAAACCAATTATTAAGAAAATCCATATAGTTATGAGTGCATTACTTCTCTTCAAGGAACTTGCGATCATATGTGCTTTTCCCAGACTATATATACGTGAAATAAACTGGTACTTGTCATGGTTGGCATGTAGCATTTGTGCATTTTTAGTTCTTCAAGGTTATACTGCTTTTCAGTTTCATTGTCCTTACAGGAACTGGATAATTGTACTTCCATTACAGGTTCTGGAGTATATAGCTTATGCTGTTTAAACAGGAGGAAAAAGGTCCATTAACAAACGATTGGTTTACATGGATCCATATTTGTCTATTTGATTGATGTCTTGTGTTGTTGGGCAGTTTTTCTTCCCAATAATAAGTTGGTAAATTAAAAGCTTACGAGAAGCATCCAAAAAAGATGGCAAGGCAGATAAAAATCTTGAAAATCTACCACTGTTCAAGCAATTTTACATGGCTGTGGTGGGGGTTTGGTATTATGTTGATCAATTATAGATATGCATGGTTAGGGATACCTCAAGAGAAGAGAGGCTGCGAACTTGGCTTTCTATGTGTTTATTCTCTTCAACTTCAAGCCCATTGAGAGGAATCCATACTTGGTGACTGATGAAGAGGAAAAGAAGGCCACAGCAGGCAAGTTGTTGGAAAAGATTTGAACTCTAGGCTATTCTACACAGTGGGATGAGATTCACCATTCAAGCTTCTGCTGGAGAGACAAAGACAAGGAGATAATCATATCCCATATTTTAAATGCCTAGTGCTATCTTCTAAAGCTAAAACCATTGTAATCTAGAACATTAATTTTTGTTTCTCAAAAAAGAAACAAAGAAAAAAAAAGAAGAAAAAAAAAACGTTAATTCTTAAAGGCTTATTTGTAATGTTCTCTTCATCCCAGGAAGAAAAAGATATTGTTGGTGAATGCTCAACTCACATGTTCAAGGAATAATAAATATTTATTTATGAACAATAATACATAATTCTAAAAAAATAATAATACTAAAAATTAAAAACTTGTCAACATGCCAGACTTCAAAATCCACATTTTACTGCTTTTTATTTTATTTTATTTTATTTTTAAAGAATCTAAAAAGACTGTTTTATTATTATTATTTTTATCTAAAAAAATTGTAAAAAAAAACGCAATCTATATCATAGAATTGTACGTTCATTCTATCCCACCTTCCTAAACGACTATAATTGTGGGGGATAAAAGGATCAAGCCCAAATTAACGGGCCGAACACCCACGAGAGAACTGTTTCACATCCGAAGAGAAGGATGAGTAGAATGCAAGGTCCAGATTGGAGCGGAATCCTCTGGGCAGAGGATCATTGCTTTCCGAGGAGGATGTCTCCAGTCCGAGGAGGACATCTCCTGTCCGAGATGTAATCCAGAACATTAATTTTTGTTTCTCAAAAAAGAAACAAAGAAAAAAAAAGAAGAAAAAAAAAACGTTAATTCTTAAAGGCTTATTTGTAATGTTCTCTTCATCCCAGGAAGAAAAAGATATTGTTGGTGAATGCTCAACTCACATGTTCAAGGAATAATAAATATTTATTTATGAACAATAATACATAATTCTAAAAAAATAATAATACTAAAAATTAAAAACTTGTCAACATGCCAGACTTCAAAATCCACATTTTACTGCTTTTTATTTTATTTTATTTTATTTTAAAGAATCTAAAAAGACTGTTTATTATTATTATTTTATCTAAAAAAATTGTAAAAAAAAAACGCAATCTATATCATAGAATTGTCTTTGGGTTTACCTAGAGAAACTAGACCCTACAATAATTATTTCAAAATTGTTGAGAGATGAGAATCAAACTTGATCTGATCAGAGATAGATAATTTTTGTGTAAAGCTTTTTTTTTTTTTTTTTTTTTTAAATTTTTTTTAATGCAAATATAAACAAGTATTTCTGATGACAGGTTTTGTATCTATTCCGTCAAATGTTGGGACATTTTTTTTTTTGGATGGGAAAAAATGTTGGGATTTTATTATAGCTATATCTCATTTGTCTATGATATTGGCATCCTCTGGTTAGGAGTGTCATGTAAATTAAATGGTACTCCTTTAACTAGGTAATTGCCTGGTCTTGCAAGTGGCTGATATTCAAAAGGGGGTAGCATTAGCATGATCAATATTCCTATCTCAGCTAACAACTTTGCTAAATAGTGCTGTAGATTGAGAAATAGAAATTGGTTAATTTAGTATAGTATCGTTATTTGTTGCCACACTTAAGACTACATTCTAGTCAACAAGGGAATAAAAATTTAAAGACAATATTTATGAAAGGATAAAATATAATAATAAAGGATAAATTCCACTAACATACTTTGAGTTTTGGTTAATGCCAACCAATCCAAGACTTTTCATAATTAATCAATTCGGTTTTTAAAGCCAACTTAGTCCTAAACAATTAGTTATTTTTTCTCAACTTTTATAGGGACTAAGTTGGCTTTAGGGACTAAATTGGCTATCTTGAAAAGTCTTGAACCTAAGTAATATTAATCCAAATCTCAAGATACGTTCATGGAATTTACCCTAATAAATAAGATCTTGTAAATTTTATTAGAAATATTTTTTCTTAAACAAAAAGTAAGATCTTGTTTTCCTTCATCGATTTCCAAAACATCACTACTCTCCAAGCTCAAACACATTACTTAACCCAAAGTACCACTTAATTTGACAACCTTGATTTTATTAAATTCTTTTTTTTAATATATATATATATATCTTGTTTTTTTTTTTTGAGAAACAAACTAATTATTAAACACCTCACTTAATTACACTTCTTACTAAGGTCAAACACATTACTTAATAAAGTACCATATAAAAGGCATAACTCTTGTAGTAGTAGAGTGAAGTTTTAAGAATGAGAAAGAGTTACATCAGGCAATTGGACAACACCCACTTTATTATTATTATTATTATATTTTTTTAGAAATAAACTAATTGTTAAACATACACTTAATTACACTTTTCACCAAACTTAAACACATTACTTAACTTAAAGTACCATATAAAAAGATTTAATTCTTATAGTATAGAGAAGTTTTAACAATAAGAAACAGTTAGACTCAATGGTTATATTGTATATAGTAAATATTTTACACTTTTTAGATTGAATTTACAATATAAGAAACAAAGAATTTCCTATATATGTTGCTCTGAAACTGAAAACTAAAACTAAAATACTGTAGAAAATTTTAAATGTGTAAATAGTACCGTGGGACCCATTTTAATATTTTTAGTACGTGAACAGTGCCAAAACAGTGCATGAACAGTTTTTGTCTCTGAACAGTAAAATCTGTGATTTACTGTTCACTTTTCGGAAAAAAAAAAAAAAAAAAAAAAAGGGCAAAACGTGAAACGTGGACTCAGCAAAACGCTGAGTCAAACGGCCTCATAATATTGTGAGTGAAGTGGATAATGTTTCTCCGCAATTCACACTGGGTACTTGTGTTACAGCATATCACAAAACACGCTGACAGAAGGAGTATCTGAAATTTCAACTTCTTCAGTAGTATTTCTCATCATCTCTCTTCAATGGCTCCACTCTCCCTCTTCACCATCCCACCCACTGGTTCCTCTCCACTCCTAAGGTCTCAATACTCTCTCTCTCTCTCTCTCTCTCTCTCTCTCTCTCTCTCTGTATTTATGAAGCTTGTTTTCTCTGTCTAACTTTAGAAATTATGTAAAGCAGTTGAAGAGTTTCCACCATGGATGGTCACCACCGCGACCCAGTTGCTCTTTTCTTGCTGACACCCAAAATCAGATTAGACCCATTAGAGCAACCACTGAGATTTCTCAATATCCCATATTCCAACCTCCCCAAGTTGAAGAAGAATCATCCTCTGAGGTAAACACCACTCACTTTTCTTTCTTCATTTACTTGCTGTTTAATTTCTGAGAAAAATTAGGGACAAGAAAGTTGAATTCGTGAGCGCCAATATTGCATTGTTTTTAGCTCACATTATTTGCACCACCAGTGAATTTTCATGTTCATTGCAAACAAAGAACATATGCTATACAACAATGACAAAGCCTTAGTCCTAAAATTTTTGGGTTAGTGACTAAATTTTATGCTGACAAACCCCTCATTTTTTCGGGGTTGGGACCGGTTATGAACAAAATATATGGCACTAAGCAGAGACACAGGTTGAGTTGAGACAAAGAACATATATTATTGAAAAATTCAGTGTTTTTCTTTACATTTGTTTAATTTTTCCCAATTTTCTGTAAAAAAACAATAGTGCAGTTGTTTAGATATTCAGTTTTGATCATACCCTTTTGATGTCTGGGTTTTTCTTCGTCTGTTATTTTCATTGCTAAACATGTGATTTTGTATTTCACACAGTTGGAGTCAGCAGACCCTGATTTTTATAAGATAGGGTATGTAAGGAGCATGAGAGCTTATGGAGTTGACTTTAAAGAAGGGCCAGATGGATTTGGAGTGTATGCATCCAAAGATGTTGAACCACTTCGCCGAGCCAGGGTGAATTGCTAATCATTAGAGTTTCTATGTGTGCACCCACGTTTATAATTAGTTATTGCTTTTGCTCCTGCATTTTGTTACAACTTACAAGGCTATATGTATTTTGTGTTTTCGATTATTTTCACATTTTGATGTCATGGTTAATCTTGGAGTCACATATTTAGTATTCCATTGTAAAAGTAGTTTACTTAGTTGTGCAGGTAATTATGGAAATTCCACTAGAATTGATGCTAACCATAAGCCAAAAGCTCCCATGGATGTTTTTCCCAGATATAATCCCATTGGGTCATCCTATATTTGATATTATCAACTCAACCAATCCAGAGGTAATTGTAGTTTTCCTTGATACCAAAAATGAATGCTTAATTCTTGGACCCATTTATAGAAGTAAATTTTCTTATTAGACTCTGGTCCCAACATATAATGTCAATTTGATCAATAGGCAGACAAGTCTGCTTGGTTATTGAAATGATTTTCAATTAATAACCTTTATTTATTTATTTATATATATATTTATCATTTTTGTGAGTGGCTACTAATATTGGGAAACTCTTTGTGGCAGACAGATTGGGACCTGAGGTTAGCATGCCTTCTTTTATATGCATTTGATCGGGAGGATAACTTTTGGCAGTTGTATGGTGACTTTTTACCTAGTGCAGAGGAGTGCACTAGCTTGCTTTTAGCTACAGAGGTGCATGACTGCAGACTAATAATCTTTTTAGCTTTAATGGTTCTTTGATTTTATTTTTGGTTGTTTTGCCCCCTTATTTATTGATTCTCATGTATTTTATCTGACTCTATTTGAATGCAATACTCTTGATTTTGAGTGATGAAGAGAATAAATGACTGAGTGAGTACTATAAACAAGCATTTGCCATGGTGCCTAGCCAATGGGATTGTTTTGATTGTAAATGTAGAAATCATAATAATATAAATTTAGCATCAACTTGAATTAATGAAGTGGCTCTATTTCACTGAGCCCAAGAAGTGTTTTTACTAGTAGTTACTCTCTTAGTGTTATTCAAAGAGTCTGTTTGTTAATTCTTTGTAGTTTTTCTTGATCAGTCATTTCTTGTAAACCACTATTTAACTATGTTTCTCTTCCCTATTGCTATATATATGCTACAGGAGGAGCTTTTGGAGCTTCAAGATCCTAAGCTTGCTTTAACTATAAGAGAACAGCAGCACCGCGCTTTAGAATTTTGGGAAAAGAACTGGGTACCAAGAAACCTGTCTGTCTTATACTGTAGAAGCATTCTATTTTTCCTTTTCCATTATGTACTCCACTATTCATTGACATTTTTAATAATATATTGCACCTGTTTAATTGCACTCAGCACTCAGGTGTACCCCTTAAAATAAAGCGCCTTGCGCGCGATCCTGAGAGATTTATTTGGGCAGTGGGTATAGTACAATCACGATGCTTAAACATGCAACTAAGGATTGGTGCACTAGTTCAAGATACAAGTATGCTAGTCCCTTATGCTGGTAAGATTATACCCTCGAAAATTCTTAGAATCATATTCTCTAATCTTTTGCTCATCATACCATACTGCAAATATAAAAGTATAAAACTATGAGGGTTTAAAACAATTAATTGGTTTTCTATTTAGTAATATAGATTTTTTCATTTGACTATACATAAATTTTTTCTAATTTGATAAAGAATCATGTAATCTTGTGTAGGGAATTCAATTTTTATTTTTGTAAGTTGAATAATGTAGAAATGATACTTTGTCAGTTTAAAGTAATGCATTAAACCTTTTACATTCCTTTAGCAATGGGGATAGATTATTTGAGATATATATATATATATATATCAACCTAATGTGTAATAGACTATACACATTCATAGTATTATATAAAATTTTGATAAATTCGAATGTAGTTTTTTTATATTTCAAAGTTAATTAGTTAAGACACATGAATTTGCTAGTAAATATAATTGAAACATAATTATAATATAATCAGAAGGACACTTGGCATTTAATTGAACTGTATTTAAAATTTAGAGACACTTGACATCAAATAACAAGATAATTAGAATGGGACTTGGCACAAAAATGGAGTGCAATTAGAATCTAGTTTGGATTCTTGATTGAACTTTTTCTTACCTTTTTTCTTTTACATAATGTATAAGATATGATAGAAGAAATTGATATTACAATGAAGCTAACGAGCCAGAAATAGACAAGTTGCTAGACTTGCCTTTTGGGTGAATTTTAATGTGGTAAAGTATGAGCTGTATTTGGAGCTGCATAATACTGCATTCTAGTAGCAGATACTTCCCAAGAAAATTTTCATCGGAATACAACCTGCAGAAGAGTTTTTGTTTTGCCTAAAGCCTTGATCTGGTTAGAGACTGTGGTCCGCTTTCCTACAAGTTTGTGGATTCTTAACAAAATTAAAATATGTGTCCTCTCTTATGGCCAAGAGAGCTCCAAGAAGAAGAAGATATGATAGTGAAGATCTTAGATGGACACTTTTTTTGCATCCCACATGTCCAATAGAGCACGCAATCAAGGTGCTTGGTTGTGACTAATTTCTTTTGGTGGTGAATTCCTGTCACTTCTAAAGTCAGGAGAGATGCAGCAGAAAACGTTTGAGTGAAAATTAACGTTTTAACATCACTTCTAAAGTTAGAAGTGCCACGACTCATTTTAGGACTAGTTATGCTTGTTTCCTTCCTTTTATGGAATCTTAAATCTTGCGAAACTTTCCATATATAAGCAAAATTTCACCTCAAATTTTCCCAACTTATTTGTATAGATTTATAGGTTAAGTTGGCTACTTTGTTATTAGATAAATGTTTGATAAACTTGCTTATATATTTGCAGACATGCTAAACCATTCCTTTCAGCCAAATTGTTTTTTACATTGGCGTTTTAAGGATCGTATGCTTGAGGTGATGATAAATGCTGGACAACGGATTAAAAAAGGAGATGAGGTAATATCTTTTAAGATTATCAAATATTGAATTGATCAATTCTCTGTACAGTTTAAATGTTTCTGCATGAGGAAATGCACAGATGGTGTTGCACAAAAGAGTAATTGACTGTACAAAAATATATTTAGGACCATCTTAGTTAAAGAAAAACTAAATGCCAGTCTTTCTCTTGGTTTTCCTTTTCCTCTTCCTAGTCAGTTGTCAGGATCTTCTCCAAGCTAAAGAAACCAAATAACAAATGTTTACGTTTATTAATTATTTTCCTTCCTAATAGTTACCTTCATGCGAGGACATGTAAACAAAATCAAAAGTTAATAAATAAAAAGGGGGAATAATGTTCAGGTCAGGTGATGCAGGACAATTAAAAGTAAAAAGGAAATTAAAGAATAAGCCTAAGAATCAGCACTTAGGGTTGCTTGGAATCAGCACCGAGCTAAACTTAGGCATTAGCACCTAAGGCGATAGGATCAACACCCAACTATTGGAATATATCCAATCTGAATTTCATTAATCATGTCTATATTCAAATACTAATAAACTAGTCTCTTATATAGAGCTAGAATTGGAAAATAAAGAGATAAAGAAAACAACATACAAAAACTAATCCTAACTAAACTCAAATACTAATCCCTATACAAATAAAAGTCTACAATTATCCAATTTCCTATAAGATAAACAAAAAAAAAAAATTGAAAATATAAATTCTAAAATAATTTTGGTTTTTCTCCTACATCATACTCCCTTGTTTGGAAAAAACTCGACCTCGAGTTTTAAAGCGTTGAAGGATGAAAAGTGAAGACTTTGGCACATAATACTTGTTGCAGTTAAGAATTGCCTTTGGGGGCGTTGAAAATAGATAAACCTTGTATTCCACCTCAGGAAACTTTTCTGGAATCACAAATTCAATGATTGGAATTGGAGTATCAACCTTTTCGACTCTATCAAACTGTAGATCTGCATGCACCAAGGATGATTATTCAAGTATAGAAGCTTCTTATTGTTTAGGCTCTATAGTAGACTCGTCTGGTTGCATGAACATTGAAACTTCAGTTGACTCTTGCATTTTGTTGTCAATATCAAGGTCTGATGGTACTTGATTTTCCTTCATTTGAGTAGTCAAGTCTTGAACAACCTTCATTTGAGTGGCCAAGTGTTCAACAGTTTTCATTAGATTTCCTAAGTCTTGGCATATGGCAGATACTTCATGAGAGAGCAGAGCATTGTTGCACTGCCTCATACTAATCCCTATCTAATCTCAAATCTAATCCCTATCTGAATAAATTTCTACAATTATCCAATTTTCCTATAAGATAAATACAAAAATCTGAAAATATAAATTCTAAAATAATTTTGGTTTTGCTCCTGCATTATCAGGGGTTTGGCTTTATGAGATACTCCACTAATAAGGGATTATTTTGAATCTTATTTATAATTAATAACAAATCCTAATTCCATGATAATGTGTAACCAAATCCAGAATGCATGCACTTGGTGGATTTTTGAACTTTTTTTCATTAAAAAAACTTGAGTCAAATATGCAATGGTAGTGACTACAGAAATTAAATTGTGATTTTGTTCTTACTAAAAATAATGCTTTTGTTAATTTACATCTCAAGTTGTTGTCCTTGCATTTTTGGATAATTTATCCAAGTGAAGAGCATGTAAAGGATATATCTGTCTTAAATTTAGGACTGGAAAGTGGAAACCTGTAATGGCACCATGTTTATATCTGGGAGGGTGATTCTTGCTAAGCTTCTGAATCTTTGTAGAATTTGTAGTGTATTATTGCTTTTCCCAATAGAATCTTTCTTAAGCATTTCTACTCATGAATTCAACTTGATAATGAAATTCTGATAATATCTAGTTGCAAAGAAGTGTCAACTTTTAAAGCTATTTATTGTACATAATGATACTGATGAGATTATGGTTAACCTTCTAAATTGGAATTGGTTTCACCTCTGTTATTTATTTTAATATTTTTACTCTTCCTTGTGTTATCAGTTATTTTCTATATGCACAACTACTTATCGCTCATGTTAGATAGAAAGAAAAACCTAGGGTTAGTTATATCTTCTTACTGCTATACCAACTGCTGCTAATTTCATAAATTTCCACAGATGACCATCAATTACTTTAGTGGTCTGAAGAATGACATGCTCATGCAGAGATATGGATTTTCTTCACCTGTGGTAATTTGCTTTCAGCTCTGCTCTATTCCTTTTTCTGTTTCAGATGGCGCTAATTTCGTTGAGTTAGTAATACAAATCAAAAAGGTGATACTTCATGAAAACTATTAATATTTTTAAGTGATTACTGATAGTGTTTCAGCCCATAAAACGGAAGGGAAGGGGGGTGAGGGAATTTTAAGTAAAGAAAAGAAAGGGTGGGTGGCTACTGATAGTTTTTAAGGGAGGCTAGGTGAAATATCTTGACACCACCTTGAAATACAGCAACAACCTAATTTTGGTTGGTGCTAGAAAATCTAGCAATTAAATAAAATTTTAGAAAATGTTATCTTTATGTCACATCTGGAATCTGATGTTCATGTCACATGCTCTGTACAATTTAATAACTATTAGTAATCTTTTTTGTATCTTTCACATTATTTAAGTATAAACTTTCTCATAATGTAATCTCTAGCAATAATCTTCTTGATTAATAGAGTGCTTGTGGGTGGAAGAACGAGCATCCGCTTCATAGCACCTCTGTTTAGTATAATTTGGAAGTTAATATTCGCAAGTAAAACTTGGTTTTTATTTGTGATAAGCTTTTTGAAATTATTTTCTAAGCTATATATCTGGCTTGAGCTTGCAGAATCCTTGGGATGTGATCCAGTTCTCAGGCAATGCACGTATTCATTTGGATTCATTCTTGTCAGTCTTCAATATAGCTGGCCTTCCTGAAGAGTATTATCATAACAGTATGGATTTTCTAAATTTTCTGTTCACAACTTGGTCCATATTAAACTCCATTAGCACCTAAAGACCTAGATTTGTCTTCCAAATGATCCAAATAAAACTTTTAGCAGGTCGGCTATCCAATGATGGAGATACTTTTGTTGATGGAGCAGTCATAGCAGCAGCAAGAACGGTTCCCACTTGGTCAGATGGGGATGTGCCTCCAATCCCAAGCCTGGAAAGGAAAGCTGTGAAGGAGTTACAGGAAGAATGCCAACAAATGCTTGCAGAATTTCCTACTAACTCTGAGCAAGACCAGAAACTGCTAGGTAAGGTTTCAACGTTAATCCCACTCTCAAAGACTGGATTGATAATAGGAATATACGTACTTTTGGCGTTTGATATGACATATGGTAAAATTAACATTTTGAAATGAGATCTGATGGAGTTGGCTCTCTAATTTATTTGGATAGCTAGCAGATTACTAATATGCCTGAAAGTTAAAATTAAGAGACATTTGAAGCTTATATTAATCTTCTATGATACTACCAACAGATTCCATGCCAGAAGCTAGTAGGGCACTTGACACTGCAATAAAGTATGTGGTCTTCACATAATCTAATTGTTTACTCATTACCGAGCCTTTTGGCTTCTAAATCTTGCAAAAAGTGAGACCCCTTATTGATGATTTCAATGTTAATCTGGACCATGCAGGTATAGGTTGCACCGAAAGTTGTTCATAGAGAAAGTCATTCTGGCATTGGAGATGTATCAAGAGCAAATATTGTTCTAATTCTTAAGTTTTCAACTTTAAAGATGTAGGAAAATTTTGTTTAGCTAATTATTCAAAAACTTTATTAGTTGAAGGACTAATGTTAGTAAACTAGTTCAAAGTGTTTGGAAATCTGTGTTTGTGCAAAGTTGTTTGCCTTTTCTTTTACTATACTCTTTGCTTAATCCTCTTTCTCGGCAGCTGATCATATAAAGCAGCTACATATACCTTCATACTTTTTATATATTTCATACACATCAAAAAGAAAAGAAGTGTGAAGAGTTTGTGAAGCATTTCTGGTTATAGTGCTGTCAAATTTTCATACAAAACTATCTTTACTAGAGAAAGCACTCTTTTTAGTAGAAAGAATTACTCATGCTTGACTCTGGTTGGGAAGCCATGAATTTAAAGGCTTGCTGGCGATGTACGTTCCTCCTTAATTGTAGCCATTACCTCAGTTGTGGTCTAAATAGATGTTGATGAGGCCATCATGAGTGAGATTCTTGGGTTTTGGTTGTTGACTTAAGTGAATGGAGGTTATGGGAACCGTTGATACGCTTTCTTTTATGGGGACACAAATCCTCAATGGTGGTTATAGTCATCTATTGAGTTTTACATTTGTGCCTAAGCTCAATGCATGAGTCCAACGTTTTATTTTGATGGGCCCTAAATTATTGGAATAAAGTGGGTTGGGCTGCATTCTTGTCTCACGAAGTGGTAAGGGACCGTTTAGACCATACTATTGTGATAAACGATCTAATGTGGCCACCCCCAAAAAAAGAAAAAAAAAAAACTAGTCTTTTATTGAATTTTTTTTTTTAAGTGTCCCTTAAAAAATAATAATATTACCAATAGGTTATAAATTTTTTACAAAAGCTTAGTCAAATGGTCAAATTCATTTTTTTATGAAAATAATACGTGACAATTCTTTAGCGGTTGTTATAAAAGTTCTTTTTTTTTTTTTTTTAGGAATCTAATACAATTCCTTTTAAGGTATGTGGCAAAAGAAAATCCATTGTCAAATCCAAAGTAGAATATCTATTTAATATGAGTGATAAAATATTATCCAAGGAGTTTTAGGCTTTGTCAACTTAATTTCAACAATGCACCTTTCAAATTATTTTTTCAAGTTTTCATAGTTTTCTTGACTACTCAATTTTTTTCTTCAACGTATTGTTCTAGTATTAAGTTTGTTGATCTTTGAGACAAGAGTGCAAAGTCGCATAAGATGTCAATAAAATGAAAATAAAATTTTAAATAGATTTTGTTTTATAAGTAAGTTTTTTTAGAGATCGAGTATTGACTATTGTGTTTGATATTTGTGGGTCATATATGCTTGGATTTAATGTAATTCAAAGTTTGACTACAAACTTGATTGTAATCTAAAACTACAACTTTCACCAAAAAAAAAATATGACTACCTATTTTCAAAATCTAATCGTTGAAGTACACGTTGTTTAAGTTCTTAACTCACATATCAAATTTCGTACCGATCAAATATTGTTTACTATTCGATCTATGATCAACTTATTTTTTTTATGCATAATTTTAGACTGCAAAAACTTGAAATTTAAATATTTGCTTGAAAACATAGCTATTGATCTTTGATTTTCTAGAAATTTTGTAAGTATGGACGATATAAGAAGAAAATGTAATTGGATTTGTCAAAATTCACATCCAGTAAATAAATATTGAGTAAAGTTGTTGTAGGGACTCAGTTTGGATTGACCCTGAGTATGAATGGGTTTTCAGCCCAACAAGCCCAAACAATAAATTTTTAGAGTATGGGTCCAAGAACTAGTACTGTTTTATAGGAAAGGTTCTACTCATCAAGTAACAAGGGATACTTTAGGTTCATTCCTTGAGAAAAACTCTCCTCGGCTCTCCTTCAATCAGTCTCTCTCCTCTTTTTTCTTTTTTCTGTCAAAAAGTCCCCTATTATTTCCTTCGTTCCTATGTTATATACTCCATTCTCCCCTCGTTTCCATTGTATACGTGTTGTTCTTATCGTGGGAGCTTCTTTCTGTCTCATCCAGCACCTACCGGAACCTTCAGCTTAATGGCCATAAAGCTGCTTAGTCATTGTTCAGGTATCACCTCCACATTAATGCGGCCAGAGGGTTAGCTGGAAAGCATTTAATGTGGAGGTGATGGTCTTAGAAGATATTTGCTACCTTCCCCGACGCCCCCTTAAGTTATATCCAACGTCCAGTTCAGATACAACTTTGCGGAGTCTTCCCAATAACATGAAAGTTACATTCACCTCGGACTTTTGCGTCCTCGGACGTACGTTATGCCGCTGTATACAATATCCACTCATTTCTCCTATATTATCCATTTAATAATAATAAAACTTTTATTTTTTTTTTTTTTTTTTTTTTTCAGATTTTAAATTTAAATGTTTAAGAAGTCAAAAGTTTCATTAAAAAAAAAAACATATCTCACAATGAATGAATAAGTTAAAATATATTACATATACGATATGAATACATACATAATTTAATTTTAATTTTTCTATAAAACATATCTCAAATTGAGAATTAATTTTAATTTTAATTTAGTTATTTCTAACCAAATATATATACAATTTTTGTTAATTTTTTGATGAAAAATAAAAAAATGTATTACATAATTTTTGTTATAAGTTTTCTTAAAATAATTATTCAATGGTTATTTTCAATGCATATATAATTATGTGTGAGCATGCATGTGTATGTGTTTGCACGTGCACTTTGAATTCTATATTATTTCATTTTGGTCCTAAGTTGGTCCCCAAAAGAATAGATTTATGACTCTGTCCCTGTCTCTCTCTTACCCTCACTCCTAGCATGCATATATGCAAAAACAATATATTTGAAAGCAGCCATTAACTTTTAACTGTGCAAGTCACTTATTAGTAAATAACAAATAGTAATCATTTAAAAATATATATATTATTTCAAATCTATAGCGTCGATTTTCACATCATTTTTATGTTGACAGAGCATTTATTTTCATTTTCCTTGAACCATTTAAAATTGTTTCTTGTACTTGAATCTTAATATTGGTTGAAATTTTATATTGATCGAATTTTCTAAATCGTGGCACATTTAACTAGTACTTTTGACACGAATAGCAAAAGAAAAGGTCTTTTCCATTTCCATAACTAATCAATATTTTCTTTTACTTTAAAAGATCATATAACTTTTATTTCTTAGTTTCTCTTCAATTTAGCTTCGCATATGTACTAACAAGTAACAACCTTGTTAATTTTTTGGGAAAATATAAAATAACTTTTTCTTTTCTATTAGTTTAATTATAAATGTATTAAATAACCCGTAGGAAGTGCTTTGAAGTTAGCCCATGCGGTAACCAAATTGATAAAAAGTTAATTTTTAGGTGTAAAATGACAAAAATGACATATTATAAGTGATTTGTATTTATTTTATTTTATTTTATTTTGGAGATTTGAACCCTGATTTTTGCCCTCTCACACCCCAAGTTGACAATTATGTCAAAGATGCGTAGTGGTAAATGATTTGTATTCATTTCCATAATTGTGCTTATGAATTTAACTTTTTGCAAAGTAAATGTAGGACATGTTTGGTTTAATTCCTAGCTTGAACAAACTGCCTTAATTTAATATTTTTAAGTTCAACAAATTGAAATTTGCAAAAAAAATGATTTTGAGGATGCCTTGTGTGTGAAATATATTGCTTTGTGGGTGGGTTGGATTATTTTTAAGATGGTTTGTGAATTTATTAAATAATAATTTATTACCTCGTCATCAAAAATTTGTCAATGTATTTGACGTGAAGATAATCACCGACTAGCTATTTAATGATTTGATTGATTTCTATTAAAAGCCGGTATATTGAACCTTTCTTTTTTATAAACAGAAACTTTTATTAAGAAGGAAACAAACTACAACAAGCCATTGGACTCTCTAAACACAACAGAAGAGAAACAGTCCGGGCTAAAGCTAATATCAAAAGAGCCAAAAAAATTGCAATACAAAGACCACTTGGCTAAAATGTGGGCAGCCTCATTACATATCCTAGGCACCCATCTGACTGCTACATTACTATAACTAGATAAAAAGGACCTCAAATCAGAGCATAAAAACCTGATTCTCCAAGGGGAAGGCGCTGCTAGGTTCGAGCTGAGATTGGCCACAACTTGTGAGTCTGTTTCCACCGAGATAGAACCACACCTCAGGTTCGGAACTAAAGAGAGCGCCCATCTCACTGCTTCCGCTTCAGCTTGAAGAGGGAAGATGGTGTTCACTTTCCTTGAACCAGCAAATACCACATTCCCTCTCCAATCTCTTGTGACTGCAGCAATGACAGAGAATCTTGTACCTACCGCAGCGTCAACATTTATTTTTAAGCCAAGCCTCGGTGGAGCAACCCAACCCAAGGCTGATGCAGAAGCTTGAGATCTCACAAGAGGGGGTCTAGCACTTTTATGCTCAACAAAAAGGCTAAAAATTCTGGCTGCCACACTGTCCAGGTTTATGTCCATGTTCTCAAATATGGAATTGTTTCTTTGCTTCCAAACAACATCACAGAGGATAGCACCATATAACAAAAAGTCCTCTCTATGGCTAGGCAACAGATTACTTGCAAAATTCGGATTTAAAAGAAAGTTGACAAACTCCAAAGGGGATTCAAAATTCAAAACTTCCATTCTCAACCCCCATTGACTTTGATACCACAAAGATTTAGAAAATGGACAAACTGTGAAAAGATGCAAGGTTGTCTCCAGTGCTGAACTGCAGAGAGGGCAACAAACATCCAGACTCTCATTAAATCTGCTAATTATATCTTTAGATGGCAGCAAGTTAGCAGCAATTCTCCAAAGAAGCATCTTGAATCGTTCATGTATTTTTGTCTTCCAAATCTGACCCCTAACAGCATCAATATTGGAGGGAGGAGATTCCACTCTTGAGAGCCAATAGGCCGATTTAACAGAGAACAGCCCGGAGTTTGAAGCTGTCCAAGCCCAGCAATCTTCCCTTTGGAAAACAGGGATGGGAATGCTTAGAATTTGCTCAACCACAGATTCTTTAAAAAAATAATTTAGTTTGGCCATGTCCCAATTCCTTTGCTCTGGCGTTAATAGTTGCGAAACCACCAAGGCTGAATCTGAGTTAGCACCCTCTTTAGGAAAAGGGATAAAGCCTGGAAGGTTGGGAATCCAAGGATCAGACCAGATTCGAGTTGAAGCACCGTTCCCAATTTGCAAGCAGGCTGCCTTAGCTACAAGGTGTCTAATGCCCATTAAACTTTTCCAAAAAGGAGAAGCTTTACCCGAAAAGGAGAGGGAAAGCCAATTATTTCGAACCTTGTATTTTGCTTTCAACACCTGAACACATAGACAATCTTTTCCTGATACTATCCACCAGCCAAATTTGGAGAGGAGAGCTTGATTGAAGTCCCAGAAATTTCTGAAACCCAAGCCTCCCTCCTTTTGGGGCCAACACAAAGACGACCATGACATCGAAGTCCAGTAGGGACCTGATTTTGCTTTTGGATTCCACCAAAATCTACTGATTGAAGCATCAAGTTGGTCACATAAGCCTTTAGGGAGCAAAATAGCAGACATGGCATAGATCGGAATCGCTTAAGCAACCGATTTGATAAGAGTAGCTCTACCTGACCAAGACAAATTTTTGCCTTCCCAGCCACATAACTTGTTATCCAGCTTCTCCTTAATAAATCTAAAGTCTTTATTTCTGCTCTTGGACAGAAAGAGGGGGACCCCAAGATAGGTGGAGTTTTGAGGCAATGTATTGAGACCCCAAGAATGCTTAACTTGACTAATGAATTGGGAACTGACCCCTTTAGAAGCAAAACAACCAGATTTCTCCACGCTAATAAGCTGACCCAACCAAGAGCAAAATTTTTCCAAGCATGATTTGAGGATGGCAATCTCAATAGATTTAGCTTTACAGAACAAGATAATGTCATCCGCGTAGCATAGCTTGGAGATGGGCGGAGCAGTGTTAGACACTTTAACCCCCGATAGCCTTTTTTGTGATACTTCCCTGTTTAAGAGCCTCAAAAGCACCTCACTTCCAAGGATGAAGAGATAAGGCGATAAAGGATCGCCCTGTCTAAGACCCCGAGAAGGAGAGAAGATCGGACATAGTCCCCCATTTAACAACAAGGTGAACTCTACTGACGATAAGCATTGGTGGATGAGCTTGGTAAAACTGCTGCTAAACCCAAAGGCCTTAAGAACCGCTATCAAGAAACTCCATTCCATTCTATCATAGGCTTTTTGGAAATCTAATTTAATACCAAGGTAACCTTTTTTCTTCCCTGTATGTTTGAAAGTATGCACAATCTCATGGGCTAGTACCACATTCTCATTAATCCACCTATTTGGCACAAAGGCTACCTGAGCTGGATCTATCATTTTGATTAACAAAGGTCTCAGCCTATTCACAATAATTTTAGATATCACCTTATAACACACATTGCAAAGACTGATAGGGCGAAAATGATTAAAATTGTGCGCACATTTCTTTTTAGGAATAAGAGAAATAAAGGTTTTATTGAATTCCTTCAGCAGCTAGCCATTGTGGAAAAAGCCCTGGACAGCAAGCGTTAGCTGATCACCAACAATATCCCAGTAGTGCTTATAAAAGAGCATTGGGAAGCCATCTAGCCCAGGAGCTTTAAGAGCCTTCATTCCAAACACTACCTTTTTAATCTCCTCTCTAGAGGGTACTCTACAAAGCTCCAAATTATCTTGGTCGGTCACACAAGGTTGTATGAGATTCTCAAAGTTCTCAGGAAACTGAGGATGGCTCGTATTGTATAAGGATGAAAAATTATCCAGAAAATAACTTTGAATATCCTCCCTGTCTCTGATCCAAGACCCATTTTCTAGCTTGATCTCAGAAATGTAATTTCTTCTCCTTCTAATGATGGTTGAAAGGTGAAAGAATCTAGAATTGCGATCACCTTCTTTAACCCACAACTCTCTAGAATTTTGCCGCAATCGCAAATCTTCTCTGGCTAGCCATTCATCAAGCTCCATATTTAGAGAAGCCTCAAGGTTCAAATTCTCTTTCGTGGGCACTGCTTGTTGGATCTTCAATAGCTTGTCTTGAAGGTCTTTAATTTTCTCCTTTGTATTCCCAAAGGAGTTTTTGTTCCACCTCACTAACTCCCTACTAGTTACAGATAGTTTTTTTGCTAGCCTAATACCATGAGAACCTTCCACCCTAGTCTGCCAGGCATTTTCCACCACCAAATTGCTTTCTTCTTCTTTGGTCCACATTGCTTCAAACTGAAAAGGTCGAGAACCCATCTCAGTTTCCAAATTGGTATCTAGCATAATCGGATTATGGTCCGAATTTAAGTTACAAAGATGTCTAACCCCAGCCTTAGGGAATAAGGACTGCCAAGCTTGATCACACAAACACTGATCCAATCTTTCTCTTATGTTAGCCAGACCTTCTCTTCTATTTGACCAAGTAAAGGAAGGACCAATGAATCCTAAATCAATAGCACCTGAATTCATCATGAAATCTCTAAGGCAATTAGTTGAGCTTTCTGCTACTATTCTCCCACCACATTTTTCCCTAGCCCATTTTATGCAGTTAAAATCCCCAATCACAACCCAGGGGCCTGAAAAGGCAGTCACCATGCTTTCAAGCAACACCCAAAAATTCCTCTTTTTAGACCTCTGATACGGACCATAGATGGCAAAAAGAAGCCAAGGGGCTTCAGGGGGGTCCGAATACACCAAAGCATTGTGCAGAATAATTCCATAGTTTTGATTATGGTGAATAACAATACACTATACCTTCTTCTTTGCAAATGCTTCCTTTACTAGTACTAGAAGCATATTCTTCTACATTCTTCTTTTTTCACTTTATTTATTAATTCATGTTTCAATTTATTTATTTTTAGCTTTTTTTGGCTTCAGATGCAATTGGAGAAATCTAAGCTCTAAGGGTTGGTCCAAGAGCTAAACTAGCCAGTAGCCATATGGCAATTTTAAGTATCTCTTACATTAAATTCTAGTTTTGAGTTGTAAAATATTTTATGTCGAGGATACATATTTCTTTATGTTGTATTGCTGTATATTTAAGTTTTAAACTTATGCTGACTGTGGTATCTTTTGTCCAAAGATGTAACGCACCGAATTTTAAATCGGATTATAGTGATATATTTCCTGTCTAGTTGGTTTATCTATAATTTGGGAATGTTGATGTTACCTATAGCAAGTTATAATGCTTATGTTGTGTACACATAATACTTCAAGAAATGTTATATCCATTGCTGGGAATTCAAAGTTGATCTCTTTCCATACTTCAAAAGCATCATCAAGCTTGGGACTACATTTACTAGACTAATGAATAATTTCATTATTCTCACGAGTAAGATCACGTCACTCGATCTTGTACACATGCTTCTAAAGTTACTCGATTGGCTATGACACTAGACCTATTTCCCCAATGGTGCCCCAAAGTTCCTTCGCCACCAAATTGTATAACTGTGTAGTGTTAGAGGGAATAATGGCTAAAATAATACAAATACAAGGCCAAAATGGCCAAATACTATTGTTTACCGAAATATATATTAATATACTATTGTTTCGGAAATACGTAGGAATTTACCACCTTTTTGAAACTCGAGTTTGTGTGAAACTCGAGTTTGCCATGTAATTTGAGTTCCATAAACTCGAGTTCTTTGAAAAAATTGCCTTCAAAATTGCCGGAAAATTTTTAATGGAACTCGAGTACCATAAAAAATCTTCAAAATTTTTCCATAGAACTCGAGTATCATGGAAAGCTCGAGTTTCCCAAACTCGAGTACCCAAAAAGTGATAGATCCCTACATATTTTTGAAACAGTGGTAAATTGATATATATTTCGGTAAAATATGCTATTGTGACATTTTGGCCAATAAAACAAAACAACGATAAATTGTGCGCAACAACAAGGGTATAAGGGACTTCTCCTTTAAAATAGATACGGTTTATAATTCACATCAAATTTATAATTTTCAAAAACATGACTCTCTCTCTCTCTCTCTCTCTCTCAAAGGTTCTTGAAGCAAGTGGCTTGGTATTGCCACAGTAAAAATGAGAATCCAGGTGCTATTTATTTAGTGTCTTTTGTTGGGGTTAAGTGGTCTTATTGTGTTAGAAGTGACTTTGTTTTGAGGCCGGGGTTTGTTAGGTCTGGTCTCTAACTCTCTATTTGGCAACTTGCTGCATGTGTTTTAAACTGACTTGTTATGTTTTGGTTAATAAGAGGTACACTTATTCATTAAAAAAAAAAAAAAAAAAAAATACGTACTATTAGATCTTAAAAAAATATTAAAAAAAAAAATCATAACAGTAAAATGAGCTCTCTCCATTGAGGATCTTGTTTCCACATTCAAAGATTAATACATGATAGTGCAAACATCAAGTCTCTAACGGCAATACGTCCAATATGCATTTGGAAAACTAAAGTTACCAATTCTTTTTTTATTTATCCACAAGATTTGTTCACTCTCTCTTTCTTTAAAAATCAAGATTTCACTCTATTTTTGCCAGGTTGATGTTTGTTTGGGGGAAGCATCGATCAATGATTAGAGAATATAATGATGGAGAGAGGAGTTATTCGCAAAAGCTACAAGGCTAACTAGGGGTTCCTTCTTGTGCAACACAGGTTTCACATTGCTTTGTTGTTTTGACTTTTGAAGCAGTTTAAGAGCTTTTCAATGACATGGGTATTTTTCATTCTACACAACCGAGAAATGGTTCCAAGATCTCATGAAACATCTAGTGGAGATGATTGAGCCATGGTTTTAGATCTGCTTACGATGAGGAAAAAAATGGAGTCAAAATAGAAAAGGGGTGTAGTGGCTTTGCAAAAACTTCCTCGGTTGGAAAGAAAGTGATCATCAAGATCCATCTTCATAAGACAGAAATGGTAAATATTGATAATTTTTATTTTCTAACTCAATACCTATCCACTTTGGTAATGCTTACCATGAGAGAGTTCAGAAAGTATTTGATCCAAAGTTGCTAGTGAAACTGATGTGAGGCACTAAGTATGAAAAAACGGCAGGCGACCTAATTCAAGTGTCTGGCTAGTAGATTCTGCAATGTTTTGCCTACTCCAATAGGATGAAGAAGGCTAAGCATCATTCATGTTGTTCAATCTTAAAAGGACCCATAAAACCCAGATTTGAGAAAGACGCTACAAGTTGTAAATGTAAAATCATCATAGTGGAAGAGATGGCAAGCCATAACCGGATATTCTAAATTCAGGAATTTTATTTTTCATTTAAAAAAGACAAAATTAGAGCCGATTTCCAATTTTGGCAATATTTCATATAGTCCTAATAATTTAGCATTAGTCTAGCAAAACTCCTTACCAACGTTTAAAGAAATTTACAAGCACTAAGTTAAAATGCTAGAAGTTTATAACATATTTCATTAATTATTTTCAATAATAATAATAATAATAATAATTATTAAAGTTGTGTCTTATACGTTTTATATATATAGACGTTTTTTCTTTTCTTACCAAATGCTGCAATAAAAATTATTAGCCTAGCTGTCTTTAAGCATCTATAACCAAAATTTCGATCACCATAAGTTCTCAGAAATTTCAAATAAGTTTCATTATTTCAAGGAGATTTTTTTTTGGGGGGAATGTATTTCTGGTAATCTATTAAGCAAGGTTCCAAAGTGGAAAACATTTTCTACCATTTTACAATTCTTTTCCGTTGATTTGTGTTTTCCAACATGCTAAAGATCAGAAATATATATATATATATATATATATATATATATTTTCATTGAAACAAATTAGGTATATCCGTACATGTACTTTTCCACCTGAGGATAAAATCTTGTATAAGCTGGGTGCATAGCATAAGGTACTTTGCCCCACCTGAGGCGGATGTAAGTCCTCCCATCAAACCTCAAATGGTTGCAAATAGTAACAGCGTGCAAGCTGGGTCAGAAAAGAGTTGGATTCTAGTGTCAGTTGAGTAGACTGGACTAGGATCCTGGCAATGTATCACACACGCCCATCCCAGAGGTTGACTTTGACTGGTTCTACTTCTACTTGAGCATCTCTAGCAGATTCAGCAAATTTTTGTACTATTTGGAGAATGAATAGTGACTTTTACCTTTATCTACCCACTTTTTTAAATACACATTCCAACAGATTCTCTATCTCATTCTCTATTTCATTTAAATATTATTTTTTCTTTCATTATTTATTCTTTTTTTAACAACTACACATCTTCCAACATTTTTTTACTCAACACTTAATTATTATAATACAAAATAAGAATTTGAAGAATGAACAGTAGCCCATCAGACTTGATGGGCTACTGTTCATGAGCCCAAAAAAAAACTGACTTTGCCTAAGCTGCTGGAGCACTAACACAACCCATATTCTCCAAATTTTAGCTAATATAGGTGGATGCCAATGCTCTTGGAGATGCTCTTAGTACTTACCCACCATCCAAAATAATAATAATAAAACAAAATATACAAACAATTATAACCCCTTAGGAGCTGGAAGGTTGTCTGAATATTGTTCAGTTATTTCATTGTTAGGAAATATATGTGCACTTGTTTAAGTGATTATTTTCCAGCTAGACTTTGTCTTTTCTTGTAAGACAATGCCATCAAATTTGTATATGTGATTTTCAGAATTCACAACACATATCAATTTGAGGGATTGTTTGATAGAATGGTACCGGTCTACTAGGTTCTTCCTTTTTTATGAGGAAGACTCAGAGTCATCAAACAATGGTCAAAGGAATGATCTTTCAAGGAAAAATACTGTACTTTGAACTAGAAATTTTCAAAACAAGTTGAAATATGGGGCAAAGAGAAAATTTTCAAATCTTTGAAAACAAGCTAGAAATATGGAGGAAAAAGAAAAAGAACTTCGTTGAATCAACAAAGTAAATGACAAGCATAACTGTGGGAGGTAGATCCATCCCTTTCTAATGTGGCTCTTCCAGAATGAATAATAATCATATGTGATTAGGCATATGATCATATACTTAAAACAAATACTTTAGTTGAGGTAACACCATTCGTTAGGAGAAGAGGAGAGGAAATAATGACAGAGACTGCCGTGACCCTCATCATTGACAAGTTGTTCCAGTTGCTTGTCCAAGAAGCAAATCTGCTAAGAGGTGTCCACAAGGAAATTGTGAGTATTAGAGATGAACTGGAGAGCATCAAGCGTTTCCTCCAAGATGCTGAAGCAGGGACAGAGAAGGAGACCTCCACAATGGTGTGAAAACTTGGGTGAAACAAGTGAGGGAGGCAGCCTATCATATTGAAGACATTATAGATGAATACATTCTTCATATTGCACAGCATCGTCATGAGAAAGGATTTGTTGCTTTCCTCCACAAAATCAGTAGCTTACTGAAAAATCTAAAACCACATCATGAGATAGCCACCAAGATTCAAGATAGTAAAATATTAGTCCGTGATATCAAGGAACGAAGTGAAAGATATGGCTTTAATTCCTCAGAGCAAGGATCACAAACCAGTGCAACAAATGCTACATGGCATGACCCTCGAGTGGGTCCCCTTTTCATTGAGGATGGTGAAGTTGTGGGGGCATTGAATCTACAAGGGATGAGCTCATAAGCTGGTTGGTAGGGGGGCCCTCTAGACGCTCGGTGATTTCAGTGGTAGGCATGGGCGGAATTGGTAAGACCGCTCTTGCCAAGAAAGTATATGAGAATGATTCAGTGAAGGGACACTTTGACTGCCGTGTTTGGATCACTGTGTCTCAGTCATACAACATGAAGAAGATACTCATGACAATGACAAAGCATATCTACCAGGCAAAAAATGAAAGAGCTCCAGGGGAAATATACATACTGGATGAGATCATGCTAATTAGCCAGCTCAGGGAATATTTACAGCAAAAGAAGTATGTCGTTGTTTTTGATGATGTCTGGAAGACAGAGTTCTGGGAAGTTGTGAAACATGCTTTACCCTGTAATGACAGAGGAAGCAGGATAATCATTACCACACGCAGTGATCACATTGGTGCTTCTTGTAAAGAGTTTTCATCTGATCAGGTCCACAGGCTAGAACCTCTGTCCCAAGAAATGGCCTGGAAATTGTTCTGCAGAAATGCATTCCAGTCTGAGTTTCAGGGCTGTTGTCCCAGAGAGCTGGTGAGATTGTCGCTTGACATTGTTAGAAAATGTGAAGGCTTGCCACTTGCACTTGTGGCCATTGGTGGTCTTCTGTCAACCAAGGAGAAGGTTCCATTAGAATGGCAAAAGTTACATAATAGCCTCACTTCTGAACTACAAAGTAATCCCCACCTTACAAGTATTACAAAAATACTCTCTCTCAGTTATCATGATCTACCTTACTACCTTAAATCTTGCTTCCTTTACTTCGGCATCTTTCCGGAGGACTATTCAATTACTGATTCAAGATTATTTCGGCTATGGATAGCTGACGGCTTTATAAAAGCAAAGAAGGGAATAACATTGGAAGAGGTGGCAGAAGAAAACTTAATTGAGCTAATCCACAGGAACTTGGTTCAAGTGTCAATTAATGACTATGAGGTACGTAAAAAGTACAGGATCCATGACCTGTTGCATGAAATCATTCTATCAAAGGCTGGAGAGTTGAATTTCTGTCAAATTTTAGAGGCAGATGACTCAAGTTTCATTGGAAAAAGTCGGTGCCTATCAATCCATGATGGTCGAGAAAATGTTTTAGAGACAATTACGTACTCTCAGGTACGTTCAATCTTTTTTTTCAACATAAATGAATTGACCAAGTCTTTCATGATTAAATTGTTTAAAAAGTTCAGGCTTTTAAGAGTGTTGGATTTTGAAGATGCTCCTATTGATTGTCTTCCTGAAGAAGTGGGTAAATTATTTCACTTGAAGTACTTAAGTTTGAGGAATACAAAAGTGAAGATACTTCCAAAGTCACTAGGTAAGCTACAAAACCTACAGACATTAAATATTCTGGAAACTCAAGTGCGTGAGCTACCAATTGCGATATTTAGGCTTTATAAGCTGAGACATCTTTTGGCCCATTATTATGACCTTGAAATTGCAAGTAGTTTGTATTCATTGCAAGGAGTGAAAATAAATGATGGGCTTGGATGTTTACAGGATTTGCAGACGCTAACACTTGTAGAGGCAAATCATCAAGAAGTTGGTCTAATCAAAGAGCTGGGAAAGTTGAGGCAGTTGAGGACGTTGGGCATTTCAAATATGACTGCAGAAAATGGGAGGGCTTTGTGCGCCTCCCTAAAAAATATGCACCACCTTAAACTTTTGGTTGTAAGCTCAATCAGTGAAGATGAGATTCTAGATTTACAATCCCTCTCATTTCCACCTCAATTTTTAGAGCAGTTAATCATAAGGGGAAAATTGGAGAAGTTTCCCAACTGGATTCCAGAGCTTCAGAATCTAGTCACATTAGGTTTATATTTCTCAAGGTTAATGGAAGATCCATTGAAATGCATCCAGGCTTTGCCTAATTTAATTAATCTTATCCTCAATCAAGGATATGATGGGGAACAGCTGCATTTTAAGGAGGGTGGCTTTCAAAAACTCAAAAAGCTCACACTCAGAAATTTGGTCAAATTAAAAATGGTGAAGATAGACAGAAGAGCATTGCCCCTTCTTGAGCAACTAGAAATTGGGCCATGCCTGCAGCTGAAGGAAGTACCCTCTGGAATACAGCACCTAGAAAACCTCACAACTCTGGACTTTTTGGAGTTGTGCAGAGAATTTGCACTTAGTATACAACCGAATGGAGGCCAAGATTATTGGAAAGTCAAGACCATAACTACTGTACGTTTCAAGTATAGGATTAAAGGAGAATTATATCAAATGTACAAGCTCGGTGTCTCAGACTTGTTGGAGCGTCTGCGAGGGTGAGTCTTTGAAATTCAAACTGCCATACAGTTTCACTGGAAGACAAGGTATGACCTTCTAAGCCCTAGAACTTCTATGAAAAATTTACTAATATTATTAAATCCAATGATAAAATTCGTTACATTATATGGTTGACAAACCAAATTTTCATGCTGAAGAGAAGACTTGCAGTGGCTGGCAAATTACAACCCATGCTACAGTTGAAAATAATAACAAAGCCTCTTACTTTCAAACTGTGCTCCCTTCTATTTGTTTGTACTACTATATAACAGATATTCTTGTGTTTACCACTGAAAACAGTCTGATATTAGTCTATTTTACAATAGGATCTATAAGTGTTTAGACTTTGGCCAGCACAATGGATGATTATCAAAAGTTTTATTTCATTCAAGGATTTCGTTCTTGTTAAAGATATTGGGTTTATGTTAATGTAATAGCCCAAGAGACCCAACATATTGTAAGCCCATTTAGGGCTAACCCTAGCTCTCATATATACCTACTAGGGTTCATTTTAATCTACAATTGAGAATACAGTAAATATGTAGCCTTAGAGCTTTATCCCATGGACGTAGGCCGTAGACCAAACCTTAAGGCCCTCTTGTGTTCTTCTCTCTTTTTTGCTTCCACTTCTTTGAATTATTTTATTCTTGTCCTTCAACTATTCTCACATGTAAAAGTTTTGAGGACATTGAAACTAAGACTTTATAATAATGATTTGTAAGTTCAGTGTGAAAATGTGATAATATTTTACTAACGCATTCCTTCCACACTTAAGTTGCATTGTGATAGGCTGTACATCTGAGCACTTAAGTTCTAACCTGCTGACAATAACTAAGACTGCATTTGCCCCTTTTTGTGCTATGCAACCTAATATTTTGAATTTCTTTGTAGTTCCCTTTTACCGTTGGCTTAATCTATTACATTCTCTTTTGCTTATATCACACTGTTTTAATCGTTAGGCTCTATATACGAATGTGGATTACTCAAGGATTTATAATGCCGGATCATGCAGGATTCATGTTTCCCAATCAATCATACAGGACACAGATATAGAGAAGTTTCCATATTGAGGTAGGATGTTGTTCTTCCTGTTTAAGTTGTTGCTAATGTTGACTTTGTTGTAATGTTTTTGTCATTGGTAGCTCCATGTGATTTTTTAAGTTTGTTAAGTGTGAATTTCTTAAACAGTTAAATGTATATAATCTCAATCTTCAAGTGAATGACTCCATTTTAAGTGAATAACACATTATTGAACAAGCTTTAATGAATGATATCTTTACTGAACAAACTTTAATGAGTGTAATGAAGGTTCATTCTTTTATCTCTCTACTATAGTTATAAAGAAAAGGTGTTTATCTTCTTTGTCTCAAACAGTGCTTACAAGCCTTCTGATCCATGGTTTGTAGAGTGAGTAGTGGAATCTGGTTTCTACCATAAGAAATAAAATGTCATGGCAGGAAGGACAAGCATGCTCCTAGCAAAGACCAGATAACAAAACTAACTAATTATCCATTTAGTACTCATGATAATTGTTAAGCAAAGTTCAAGTTGTTTTCTCTTCACTCTCTTACAATTGGCAAAACACAAATGCAAAAGAACATTCAACCATCAGCATTTAACTATCCAAAAATAAAAGGAACATTCAGCCATCAATAATTGGCTTTCATCATTGGAGAAAAGAATTACTGCAACATCAATTAAATACATTGGTATACGTTATAAATTTATAACCCACAGAGAAAAAGACCGTTTGTCCTAAATTTTCACTTGAAGAAAACTAACAATATCAGCATTTAACAACCCAAAAATCAATAGTTTACCTGCTCAGCTCTACTCTGTCCAATTGCCAATTATGTGATCTAACAATCCCAAAACTTTCTTCATAGCCTCATCACCACTAACATCCCAAACCAAACCCAAAGCCTCATTCAACTCCATTGCTTCCCTAATCCTTGCCTCTCTCAACAAACCCCTATAAACCCACTTCCCCAAATCTCTTCCTGGCACCAAATTCACACCCACCATCTCCCTCAAAACCTTCAAGGCCTCAAAAACCATACCTTCCCTGCAAAACCCATTAACAAGAATCCCACAAACCTTCAAATCCAACACACAGGGAGACCCTGGCCTCACCATCCAGCTGAACACTTTGAAGGCCTCTCTAGCCTTGTGGTGCTTGAAGTAAGAGGCAATGAGCATTGTTGTGAGGTCACTGAGATGGGTTTGTGATATTTTCGGGTTGTGTTTGAGGAAAGTGAGGAGGGACATGGAGAGAGCCATGTCTGGTTGGGAAATGAGAGAGTGAATGAGAATTGAAAAGGAGAGAGATTTGGGAGGTGGGTTTGTGAGGAGAGCTGTGGTGGTGAGGTGGATTGCGGTGGAGAGGTGGTTTGAGAGGCAGAGACGTGGGAGGAGGAGGTTGATCTTTGTGAACTGTTCTTGGGTTAGACTTGCATTGGTGGTGGTGGTAGAGGGATTTGATGGCTCAGTAGAAGAAGAAGAAGAAGAGAAGAGTGAAATGGAAGGTTGGAAGAGAAGAGAGAAGATGGGTCTTGAGGGAAAGGAGAGAGGTTGAAGATGTTTGAGATTGAGCGAGTTCATTCTCAATAATGTTACTGAGCTGCTTTCACAGTGTCTGATATGTTCTCTTCTATTCTATAGTACCGTAAAAATTCAGAGGCAACATCTTTTTGGGAAATAAACACACACAAAGGTCAACATTATATATATATATATATATATTGCAACTATTTTTTTTTTTTTAAATCCAAAAGTTAAGAAAGTGGTATTAAAAAAATTAGATTGGTATTATTTAAAAAACTGATATTAAAAAAATAAAAATAAAGCATTTTAAATCCTTTGATTTTTAGACTAAGTTTGGTATTATTTTTTTTTTGTTATGAGATTTTTTTTTTTGAGAAAATGAATTTTTTTTTAATT
>NW_027070044.1:443181-454165 GCF_002906115.3 Quercus suber
TGCAAGTCTTCTCTTCAGCATGAAAATTTGGTTTGTCAACCATATAATGTAACGAATTTTATCATTGGATTTAATAATATTAGTAAATTTTTCATAGAAGTTCTAGGGCTTAGAAGGTCATACCTTGTCTTCCAGTGAAACTGTATGGCAGTTTGAATTTCAAAGACTCACCCTCGCAGACGCTCCAACAAGTCTGAGACACCGAGCTTGTACATTTGATATAATTCTCCTTTAATCCTATACTTGAAACGTACAGTAGTTATGGTCTTGACTTTCCAATAATCTTGGCCTCCATTCGGTTGTATACTAAGTGCAAATTCTCTGCACAACTCCAAAAAGTCCAGAGTTGTGAGGTTTTCTAGGTGCTGTATTCCAGAGGGTACTTCCTTCAGCTGCAGGCATGGCCCAATTTCTAGTTGCTCAAGAAGGGGCAATGCTCTTCTGTCTATCTTCACCATTTTTAATTTGACCAAATTTCTGAGTGTGAGCTTTTTGAGTTTTTGAAAGCCACCCTCCTTAAAATGCAGCTGTTCCCCATCATATCCTTGATTGAGGATAAGATTAATTAAATTAGGCAAAGCCTGGATGCATTTCAATGGATCTTCCATTAACCTTGAGAAATATAAACCTAATGTGACTAGATTCTGAAGCTCTGGAATCCAGTTGGGAAACTTCTCCAATTTTCCCCTTATGATTAACTGCTCTAAAAATTGAGGTGGAAATGAGAGGGATTGTAAATCTAGAATCTCATCTTCACTGATTGAGCTTACAACCAAAAGTTTAAGGTGGTGCATATTTTTTAGGGAGGCGCACAAAGCCCTCCCATTTTCTGCAGTCATATTTGAAATGCCCAACGTCCTCAACTGCCTCAACTTTCCCAGCTCTTTGATTAGACCAACTTCTTGATGATTTGCCTCTACAAGTGTTAGCGTCTGCAAATCCTGTAAACATCCAAGCCCATCATTTATTTTCACTCCTTGCAATGAATACAAACTACTTGCAATTTCAAGGTCATAATAATGGGCCAAAAGATGTCTCAGCTTATAAAGCCTAAATATCGCAATTGGTAGCTCACGCACTTGAGTTTCCAGAATATTTAATGTCTGTAGGTTTTGTAGCTTACCTAGTGACTTTGGAAGTATCTTCACTTTTGTATTCCTCAAACTTAAGTACTTCAAGTGAAATAATTTACCCACTTCTTCAGGAAGACAATCAATAGGAGCATCTTCAAAATCCAACACTCTTAAAAGCCTGAACTTTTTAAACAATTTAATCATGAAAGACTTGGTCAATTCATTTATGTTGAAAAAAAAGATTGAACGTACCTGAGAGTACGTAATTGTCTCTAAAACATTTTCTCGACCATCATGGATTGATAGGCACCGACTTTTTCCAATGAAACTTGAGTCATCTGCCTCTAAAATTTGACAGAAATTCAACTCTCCAGCCTTTGATAGAATGATTTCATGCAACAGGTCATGGATCCTGTACTTTTTACGTACCTCATAATCATTAATTGACACTTGAACCAAGTTCCTGTGGATTAGCTCAATTAAGTTTTCTTCTGCCACCTCTTCCAATGTTATTCCCTTCTTTGCTTTTATAAAGCCGTCAGCTATCCATAGCCGAAATAATCTTGAATCAGTAATTGAATAGTCCTCCGGAAAGATGCCGAAGTAAAGGAAGCAAGATTTAAGGTAGTAAGGTAGATCATGATAACTGAGAGAGAGTATTTTTGTAATACTTGTAAGGTGGGGATTACTTTGTAGTTCAGAAGTGAGGCTATTATGTAACTTTTGCCATTCTAATGGAACCTTCTCCTTGGTTGACAGAAGACCACCAATGGCCACAAGTGCAAGTGGCAAGCCTTCACATTTTCTAACAATGTCAAGCGACAATCTCACCAGCTCTCTGGGACAACAGCCCTGAAACTCAGACTGGAATGCATTTCTGCAGAACAATTTCCAGGCCATTTCTTGGGACAGAGGTTCTAGCCTGTGGACCTGATCAGATGAAAACTCTTTACAAGAAGCACCAATGTGATCACTGCGTGTGGTAATGATTATCCTGCTTCCTCTGTCATTACAGGGTAAAGCATGTTTCACAACTTCCCAGAACTCTGTCTTCCAGACATCATCAAAAACAACGACATACTTCTTTTGCTGTAAATATTCCCTGAGCTGGCTAATTAGCATGATCTCATCCAGTATGTATATTTCCCCTGGAGCTCTTTCATTTTTTGCCTGGTAGATATGCTTTGTCATTGTCATGAGTATCTTCTTCATGTTGTATGACTGAGACACAGTGATCCAAACACGGCAGTCAAAGTGTCCCTTCACTGAATCATTCTCATATACTTTCTTGGCAAGAGCGGTCTTACCAATTCCGCCCATGCCTACCACTGAAATCACCGAGCGTCTAGAGGGCCCCCCTACCAACCAGCTTATGAGCTCATCCCTTGTAGATTCAATGCCCCCACAACTTCACCATCCTCAATGAAAAGGGGACCCACTCGAGGGTCATGCCATGTAGCATTTGTTGCACTGGTTTGTGATCCTTGCTCTGAGGAATTAAAGCCATATCTTTCACTTCGTTCCTTGATATCACGGACTAATATTTTACTATCTTGAATCTTGGTGGCTATCTCATGATGTGGTTTTAGATTTTTCAGTAAGCTACTGATTTTGTGGAGGAAAGCAACAAATCCTTTCTCATGACGATGCTGTGCAATATGAAGAATGTATTCATCTATAATGTCTTCAATATGATAGGCTGCCTCCCTCACTTGTTTCACCCAAGTTTTCACACCATTGTGGAGGTCTCCTTCTCTGTCCCTGCTTCAGCATCTTGGAGGAAACGCTTGATGCTCTCCAGTTCATCTCTAATACTCACAATTTCCTTGTGGACACCTCTTAGCAGATTTGCTTCTTGGACAAGCAACTGGAACAACTTGTCAATGATGAGGGTCACGGCAGTCTCTGTCATTATTTCCTCTCCTCTTCTCCTAACGAATGGTGTTACCTCAACTAAAGTATTTGTTTTAAGTATATGATCATATGCCTAATCACATATGATTATTATTCATTCTGGAAGAGCCACATTAGAAAGGGATGGATCTACCTCCCACAGTTATGCTTGTCATTTACTTTGTTGATTCAACGAAGTTCTTTTCTTTTTCCTCCATATTTCTAGCTTGTTTTCAAAGATTTGAAAATTTTCTCTTTGCCCCATATTTCAACTTGTTTTGAAAATTTCTAGTTCAAAGTACAGTATTTTCCTTGAAAGATCATTCCTTTGACCATTGTTTGATGACTCTGAGTCTTCCTCATAAAAAAGGAAGAACCTAGTAGACCGGTACCATTCTATCAAACAATCCCTCAAATTGATATGTGTTGTGAATTCTGAAAATCACATATACAAATTTGATGGCATTGTCTTACAAGAAAAGACAAAGTCTAGCTGGAAAATAATCACTTAAACAAGTGCACATATATTTCCTAACAATGAAATAACTGAACAATATTCAGACAACCTTCCAGCTCCTAAGGGGTTATAATTGTTTGTATATTTTGTTTTATTATTATTATTTTGGATGGTGGGTAAGTACTAAGAGCATCTCAAGAGCATTGGCATCCACCTATATTAGCTAAAATTTGGAGAATATGGGTTGTGTTAGTGCTCCAGCAGCTTAGGCAAAGTCAGTTTTTTTTTGGGCTCATGAACAGTAGCCCATCAAGTCTGATGGGCTACTGTTCATTCTTCAAATTCTTATTTGTATTATAATAATTAAGTGTTGAGTAAAAAAATGTTGGAAGATGTGTAGTTGTTAAAAAAAGAATAAATAATGAAAGAAAAAATAATATTTAAATGAAATAGAGAATGAGATAGAGAATCTGTTGGAATGTGTATTTAAAAAAGTGGGTAGATAAAGGTAAAAGTCACTATTCATTCTCCAAATAGTACAAAAATTTGCTGAATCTGCTAGAGATGCTCAAGTAGAAGTAGAACCAGTCAAAGTCAACCTCTGGGATGGGCGTGTGTGATACATTGCCAGGATCCTAGTCCAGTCTACTCAACTGACACTAGAATCCAACTCTTTTCTGACCCAGCTTGCACGCTGTTACTATTTGCAACCATTTGAGGTTTGATGGGAGGACTTACATCCGCCTCAGGTGGGGCAAAGTACCTTATGCTATGCACCCAGCTTATACAAGATTTTATCCTCAGGTGGAAAAGTACATGTACGGATATACATAGGATTATAGGAAAACATGTTGATATATATATATATATATATTTTTTTTTTTTACAAGATAGAATTTGACTCTAGCTTAATTTTTGTGTATATGTGAGTGAAATTTTTTCCTAGAGACTTGAACCCCGACCCTTGATATCCTTGGTTGACTAAAATTAAGGAACATTAAGGATTCGTTTGTAAACCACTTATTTTGCTAAAACTGAAAACTTTTTGCTGAAAGTATGTTAAAAAAAAAAAAAAAAAGACTTTTGGAGTAATAGAACCCACTTTAGGAGTAAAAATAAGCTAAAAAGTAAAATAAACTAATTTTTTCTCAAATCTTAGACACAACCTAATTGTCCTTATTTTTGTCCTATCAAAGGATTCTCTCTAGTCAACTTTAGTGTATATATATGCCTTAGTATTCACGGTAGAACAACAATAGACGATTAGGCCAAATTAGGCCAAACCATGTAAACCATGGTTTTGAAATCCGGGATGTTTAAAAAACTGGAGAAAAGAAGTTTTTAAGATCGAATCGGGATTCAACCGAGATCGAACCATAATGTGTCATTTAATTTTTTATTAAATTTAATTCATAAATTATGTTTATATATAATAATTTTCCATTTCTTACCTATACAAGGCTTGCGGCCTAATGGTTGATAAGCTGGACAAGCATATTAGTCTAGAACCCTTGTTTCCGTTCTCTTCTTCTCTCTCTTTATCTTTTATTTTAACACAAGCAATGGAAAAGCGGTTCTCTTCTTCTCTCTCTACATCTTTTATTTTAACACAAGCAATGGAAAAGTATACCCTTTTTTGTGATAGAATCAAGGGCACCTAGATGGTCCCCCAGTTTAAAATATGGTAAAAAAAATCGTATATCACTAAACTAGCCAAACAAATGCTATTGATGTTAGTGTCATACAGTGCACAATGTGAATTAAAAATGGCAGCCTACAAGATCTGAGGAATCGTACATAGGTATATGGATATGTTAATAATAGCTTGAAATGTGTAGAACCTTTATTTAAAAACATTTCCCCAGATCTCAAAAAAAAAGAAAAAGAAAAAAAAGATTAAGTAAAGCGTTTTGCAAAAACATGAAAGCCACATGTCTCAACATAAGGCTTTGCAATAAATGGAAAAGTCTCCTGGTTGCTTCTGATTTTGTTTAGTTTTAATTTGCTGTATTTGATAGCCTTTGTGTTGATTTGGGTAAGAAGTTGCTTGAAGATTAGAGAAAACAAAATGATGAGAGGCAGTTCAATAAATTCAACCACATAATTGGAATCATAGATATTTGTCAAATTCTGTTAAGAAAAGGAAAATAAGAAATCATTGTAGCTCTTCAAGAGTAATGCTATCCGGATTTACCATTAGTATGCTAGACCATTGCACTGTCTCAAATGACAACCTTCAATATAACCACCATGACTAATGATAACATAACTGACGTGTTCAAGGTAGTATATCTAAGTGCAGTATTAAATTCTATTTAAGAAAAAAACAATTCTCCTTTGAATTATGACCAAACAGCAAGCCATATCTTATTTAACCAATCCTAATTTTGTTTTCTTTTTTCCTTTCTCTTATTTATTTCTATTAATCATTACATTGATCCTGGTTTCTCCTCAATTTCAAAACTACATTTACATGTAAGCGTTTGTTTAAGAAGAGAAGAAATGTCTTGTGAAGGAATTTTCTGTGTATAGATAGCTCAGAGTCATTCTAAAGTGATGTTGTAAAGAGAGAACTGGATCTCTCCTTTGTTTACCAAAGAGCTGTCAAATGTAACTGAATATTCACAGCTAGCATTATAATGGTCCTCGTGTATGGATTGGTTTTATTGTAGCACTGATTCCTTCAGATTTTGTTTCTGCAGATAGGAGCAATATATGGAGGCAATGTAAGAACAAGCCAGCATAGAGGATGCAAAATTTCTCAGAAAGGCAAAGAAACTATTACCTTAAACTGAGCTTTGTCGTAAAGGTTCAGCTTCGCTTCGGACATCATTATTGTTGTTGTTGTTGTCCAGTGGCATGTATTGTGACATGATAGCCATGATCTCTGAGTCCATGTAAGACTGCAAATGGGAAGAAAATGTTTCAGCAAGTAAATAGAGCTAATCCAGGTTACGAATTAACAAAAAATGGGCACATAGCCTGTCAATGGTGAGTTTTTATATACCCGGAGCCTGTATTTGTAGAATATATAACCATGATAGCCATGATCTCTGAGTCCATGTAAGACTGCAAATGGGAAGAAAATGTTTCAGCAAGTAAATAGAGCTAATCCAGGTTACGAATTAACAAAAAATGGGCACATAGCCTGTCAATGGTGAGTTTTTATATACCCGGAGCCTGTATTTGTAGAATATATAACCGGCAAGACCAGCTCCCGCAACAGCTGCTAGGACCAGGAAGGTTAGGAACCACCCGAATTTCGAAGTGCGTCTTTCTGTCATTCAAAAACCAAAACAAATATCTTCAATTAATCACCCACAGGCAAAACAACATACTTTCTACTGACAACCATTTCTTCTATAGTTGAAGGAATCATATAGAAAATCACTCCACAGAAATTTAAGGAATTATATTAGAATAAATAAATGTACTTATAGAAAATTATGGACTTACTTCCTATGGTAACAATATATTCATGCCAGAATTTTAAGGAATTATCTTGGCATGTAAATATATGAATGAATGAAGAATACCCACTCTAAATGCTAATGGAAACAAATGAAATTGTACATGCTATGGACAACATCAAAATGTTTTTCTTTCCATATGATCTCCAAATGCTCAATTTCATAATTTTAATCTGAATCTAGGAAAGACATATAGGTGACATATTCACATCCTCCAAACTCCAATGCTTTATGCATGTGCATGTGCATGTGCATGAGTCTCAGCACACAATCACTATTCCACTTCAATTTCGGAAAGAACATCAAATATTTTACAGGACCATAGACTTTTGTCTTTAGGGTTTTTACTTTTACCGTTTCTGACATCTTTGAGGAAGCTCAGCTTGAATGAAAAAAAAAGATGTGACCATAAACAACATTGAGTACTTTAGGCCTAAGAAAGCCCCCACCTTAGAACCATCAAGTAGAAGCCTTAGTTCCTAATCATACGAAATTTACAGTGGAAAGAGAAAAAAGTACTAGGAACATAATATTTTTGAGTGCAGATGACCACAAAATCTTTTGCAGAAGACAGTTATTTAGTTTCATGAGGTGAGTATGCTTTCTTATCTATCATCTTGCTTCCAAAAAAAAAATGTGTGCTTTCTTACCAATACAGGCATCATTCTCCTTTATATACAGATGGTCCCCCTTACACTTGCATTCATAGCTACCCCAAGTGTTTTTACAGCTGCAACCATCACACTGACAAGCAAGGTGGTCCTTGCATTCATTGACATCTGGTGCATAACCAAAAGGATAAAAGGTGATAGATGTTGGCATATTAGATACCGAAAAGCATTAGAATGTTGAAAAAATAGAGCATATACATGAACTAGTCTCAAATAATAAAAGTGGGATGCAGGATCACCTTCACATTTCTGACCATCCCCATGAAAGCCATGTGGGCACTGACAACCTGACAGCTTGGACTCCTACTTTGCATATGAAAAGAATTTTGGTAAGATGGAAAGGAAAATGAGAAGTCTTGGGCTACATTCTAATGGAAACTGCTAAGGAAAAATAAAGACAGATCTTTCACAATGAATCAAAAGGACTGATGAAGCAAGCAACAATTGATAAATGAACAAGATTAGTATAGAGATCACTGAACTGAGCAAGCTGAGAAAGTCAGTCCATCTTTACTGTCTGACCAGCAACCTCCATTATTTATTGAGCACCTTGCAGGTCCAAACCCTGTTGGTGGAGTTAAAGTGAGTAGCTAATACATGGGAAAAAGTCCATTCTATATAGATAAAACTTGTGACTCATAGCAACAGCATCAACAAAATATCATTCTACTGCTGTCATACGTGGATCTCAAACTTCCACACCATGATAACCTATACATTCTTTTACCTTCTGATAAAATAGCGACACCTCCTCATGCTCACAGGATTATATACCCATGCTCACAGGAGGTTTTTTGCTTCCTAACTGATCAGAAGGGGAAAAAAGTACCTTTACAAGATGTATAACCATCTCCTCTGTACTGAACACCTTTTACAATAGGGCACTCACAAACTCTTCCTCTAAATGTGTCCTGTCCAAATACAATACTTCACTATCACTAAAAAGTAGCTAATTATATAAATAAGGAGCTAAGTATCAATAATACACAGAGATATGTTTTCTTGAGGAGCATTAATTACAAAGATTGAATTATTAAATTTTGCTTTGTATACCTTGCAAGCAGTTACATTAGTGTTTATGTCCTGCCAGCAGCCACCATTGTTTTCAGTGCACTCATTAGTCTCAATATCTGATTAAATAACAGAAAGCAAATGAGAAAAACTATAATCAATTTTTTTTAACTCAGAAAGCATTAGTCATTAAAAAGTAATAATTAAATAAGAACATCAACCTCCAGTTAAACAAATTGGAGGATCAGCGGTCTCCTTGAATCCAGCACATATTGCCTTCAAGACGGCAGTTCTCTCCAATTTTCCTTCAAANGTTGGTTAAAAAGATATAGTAATCCTCAGAAGTGGGCTCGGGGCCCAGCGGCCCAATCCGAGGACGCTTAGTTATCCGAGGATAGCCTAAAAAAGTTTTATTATTATTAAATGGATAATATAGGAGAAAGGAGTGGATATTGTATACAGCGGCATAACGTACGTCCGAGGACGCCAAAGTCCGAGGTGAATGTAACTTTCATTTTATTGAGGAGACTCCGCAAAGTTGTATCTGAACTGGAAATTGGGTATAGACCTAAGGGGGAGTCGGGGAAGGTAGCAAATATCTTCCAAGGCCATCACCTCCACATTAAATGCTCTCCAGCTAACCCTCTAGCCGCATTAATGTGGAGGTGATACCTGAACAGTGACTAAGCAGCTTTATGGCCACTGAGCAGAAAGTTCCGTTAGGTGCTGGATGGGACAGAAAGGAGCTCCCACGATAAGAACTACACGTGTACAATGGAAACGGAGGGGAGAACGGAGTATATAATATAGAAACGAATGAAATTGTAGGGGACTTTCGGGGAGAAGAAAAAGAAAAAAGAAAAGAGAGATAGACTGAAAGAAAGCCGAGGAGAGTTTTTCTCAAGGAATGAACCTAAAGTATCCCTTGTTACTTGATGAGTATAACCTTTCCTGTCAAACAGTACTAGTTCTTGGACCCATGCTCTAAAAATTTATTGTTTGGGCTTGTTGGGCTGAAAACCCATTCATACTCAGGGTCAAATCCAAATTGAGTCCCTACAACTACGCTTACGTTAAATCACATTAACAACCATGTCATCATTTTTTGTCTTTCCAATTTTTCTTATATATATTTTTTAAACATTTTCTCATTTAAGGTGACTTAAAAACTCCATTATTTAAAAATTAAAATATCTTTTTTAACATTTCATATAATTTTACCTTTACATATTCATCTATTTTAATTTAGATTTTAAAAAAAAAAAATTTTAACTTAGATATTTATAAGTAAACAATGAAATAATGATTCATGAATAATAATAATAATAATAAAAAATCTATATATATTTATCTTGTGCAATTGTAACTTTACATATAATTTTGCATTTATATATTCATCTACTTTAATTTAGATGTTTATAACTTAATAATGAAATCTATTAACAAGGTAATTAAAACAATCATATTTCTACAATTCAAAAGGTCACAATTTTTTTTTTTAAAAGGCCTTTTAAATTTCCTTGGAATTGTTTTAAAATATTTTTTTATAAAACCTTTGACATACCACTAGCCTAACCACTTCATTCATTAAAAAAAAATATTTAAGGTTCATTATTACTTCTGTTATATTATGGATATCTCAATTGATTGAGACCAAACTAGAGAAATGCCTTTCATATTTCCTTGAAAATTCTGAAGGAAAAAAAAACCCTTTGACATATTACTAACGTAACTACATTTATAACTATTTAAGCCATCCATGATATCTATTTTTTATTGATAACCATAAAATTTACAACTAGCAATGGAACATACAAAGTAATAAAGAATAAATGAAGGAAGAAAAAAAGAAATGAAATCAAACATCAATTAATAACCATTATTCGGAAAATAAAAAGGTGGTCAAGAGGAGTAAGAAATAAAATAGAAATGGTTATACATAGGACATTGAAAACTTTTATAGCACAATAAAATCAACAATTAAATATAATAATACAAAATTTAAACTTAAAACTAATCAAACTCTAATTAGAGAATTATATAACATATATATATATATATAATCATAATCTTCATACACCATTACTTAAAAAAAAAAAAAATTTATAAAGTCTAGGGACTAAAATAGTATTTTGTCTAAAAAATTATCACGCGCAACACGCGAGTCTGTGATTATTATAATTAATAAAATATAATACAATATATGATGCTTCTTTTGGGTGTTGAATATATGACATAATTAGGATTGATCTATCATCATCAAATTACCATCTTATCGCCAAAAGGTGTGCATCTCAACTAGCACATCTTGATGTTTCATGCGTGCGATAACCTAAATAGAGATGCATAAAGAAATATAATAAATGAATGAGAAATAAATTGATTGTATGGACATGTTTACAAAAAAAA
>NW_027070045.1:0-37667 GCF_002906115.3 Quercus suber
CAAAGGGGGCCCAGGCCCCCACCTGGGTCCATCCCTATGTATAACACTTATTATATGTTATAATATTTGAGAAAATAATTTTAATTATTTTACATATCATTAGAAAGAGAGGATTTGCATATTTTTTGAATTAATATAATTAAGAATTTGATCTTCCTTGAGTGAATTGATATATATTAATTATTTTCACTAATTTAAGCCTATAATAATTTATTATATTCTTGGTTGTGCGTTATTAAATTTTCTTTTATATTTTTATTAACTTTGTTTCAATTGTTATTAACAAAATCAAGTACGAATACCATATTTCAAATACGTTCTTAAAAAACAACCATAAAAATTTATTTGACATAAGTAATAAGTTCTTCATCTATAAATTATTTATATATGAAAATAAATGTATATATCTTATGTTTAATTACAGAGCACAAATTTAGACTATTAGAATGTTAGTGTGTATATATATATATATATATACACATGTTATTAAAAAGAGTTAGGAAACTAAAATTTTAAGATTAATATAATTCAAAATATAGACATAAATTTTGATGTGAGGAAGGCTAAATGAGGAGGCTTCTCTTTTCTTACTTAAACAATTACAGTGTACTTAAATGGAAGGTATTTACAGCAAAAACAACAAGAAGTTGAAAAGAGAAGAACTAATCATGTTAATCTTTGTAATTAAGTTGTAACTGTTAAAGTTTTTTTTTGAGATAATTCGACAGTTATAATGGAGGAGAGGGATTTGAACCCTAGATGTCTTCATTGGACATAGGAGGTACTGATCAGTAAAGTTACAAGAATATTGAGTCTTGCCTACTGAAGTTGATTTTTAAAAATTGCGTCATTACAAGAAAAAATGCTTATTACAACGAAAAAATCGTTACAATAACACCAAAGTCATTGCAATGGGTGATGTGAAGTGTTATAATAAAATTTGGGGTAATAAATTTGTGCAACAAAAAAATTCGTTGTAATAAACTCTAGATATTTTAATGACAATTTTATTGCAATGATATATGTCATTGTAATAAACAATTTATTGTTTTGAATATCTTATAGCAATTGGCTATTACATCACAAATCTCATCACAATAAACAACAATATATTCATTGTAATAAATAATTATTTTATATTTATTATTGCAATAGGTCATAAAATAATTGTGTTAGGAATATGAAATAATTGTTGTAATCCCTTTAGTTAGGTAGTTAGCTAGTTAGTTGAGATTAGGATTAGGATGAGTTAGTTAGGATTTGAGCACATGTATCTCATTTAACACATAACTTAATTCCTAGAGTACATGTTGAATTAACTAACCAATTATCTTGAGCCATGTGGGCCAATAACATTAGAGCTAGTCCCCTATAAATATATAATTGTAATTCAACATTAGATATGAATTGAAGAATAAACCAATTTCTTAATGCATAAGTGCATCTCTCTCTCTCTCTTCTAATCTCTCTATTTCTCTATGGAATGTGACTACCTCGAATTAAGTCAATTTTCTTACAATTCCCATCAAACCCCCTACAATTCATATCCATCCCCATTATGAACCTCTAGGTTCCTAACAAATTGGTATCAAGTTATTGCAATAATATCTTCGCTTCATGTTTGTTATTATTGTAATAAATTGTAAAATAATTAATTTTAAATTATTGCAATGTATCTTTCTCTTTTTTTGATTCATATTGCAATGTATCTTCATTGCAATAAAATATCACTTTGAAATTTTCATTGTAATAGATTGCAAAAATAATTGGTATTAAGTTATTACAATAATTTATTCATTTTAAGTTATTGCAATGAAGTTTTGTAATACAATACTGATAATTATAAGTTATTACAATTAATTATTATTAATGCAATAATTTACCATTATGAAGTTATTATTGCAACGACTTTAATAAACTTGTAGACGGTGATATTTTAACACTAAACTTATTTTGGTGTAGTAGGTGTCATCTGTAATTTTTGCAATGACTGGTGCCAAACATGCATGTGCTATAGCCATGCATGGATGGCATGTGGCTATCCCCCTATAAGATGGGGTTTCTCCCATGCACTTATTTTGTTTTTCTTAAGCTTCCATGTAATTTTCAAGTGGATAGAGTTCTATCTGTTTCACTAAACAACAACAACAACAACAAAATGTAAGAAGGATACAATATAATAAAATACTTCTGAATAAAATGGAACCGGATGGTTGGACCGTTGATCAGATCTCTTTTCAGTTAAAATAAGATCCTTATCCTTTCTTAAGAAAAATAAAAACCTGTTTTACTCACTTCTCTCAACTCATATGTGTCTTTTCTCTTTAAGAAATAAATAATAATAATAATAAAATCTCAACCTATCGAGGAACCATTTCACTCTAGGAAGACCACTTCTTGCCTTAAATTTATTATATATAATATGTTTTGTATATTGCAAATGACAAAGGATATGAAGATTACCATGACCGCAACTTACAATCTTATGTTTCACTTATATATATATATATATACACACACACTAAAAAAACCTTACAATATTATGTCATTTCTATGTTACAATTAAACAATCATATAAATAAATTATCATCTAATCGAATCTTTTTTAATGGTTTGGATTATAAGTACAATACCACGATTGGAAGATATCACTGCAAGTTTCAATCCGGCAATGGCTACGATAAATTAAATCATTAACAAAACCCTTCAAACCCTTTTAAGGGCTTAGATAAATATAAAAATAGAAAAAGGGAAGGAGGAGGTAAATTATATGCTTCAAATTCAAGAAGTTTGGATTTGGTAATTGAAAGTTCAAAATGGAATAATTAGTCTCTCTATTTATGATGTTGATTCAATTTTAGTCCCTTAAAGATAAGATCCAAATTTGGTAAGAATGGAGTGTAAAACTCATATTTTACACCATCTAATAAGAGATTGTCACATTAGCATTTTACTTAAAATTCAATACATCCTACCACACCTAATAACATCTCAATAAACTCCTAATTTTATTGGATTTATATATGGGTATTAGAATTGATTGAGTATAGTTGTGCTTATTCTTAAATATGTAATAAAATGAAAAAGACATATTGAGATTGGAGGGATAAAACATGAGTTTTACACCATATCTTTACAAAAATGTAATCTCTAAATAAAGAGTTTGTTGAATTTTGATCATTCTAATTACCACTTCATTGAAAGACCACTTCTTGTCTTGAATTTGTTACTTAAAAAAGCCACTTGACTAAAAAAAAAAAAAAAAAGAATCCCCAAAAATGGATGCCTAACATTGTGTTAGCACTTAGTTATATATAGAAAACTTGTTGGAGTGAACAAATTGTTTTCTTATGTGTCTGTTTAGGATCCGCTTATTTTGTTGATACTGAAATTTTTTTGCTAAAAGTACTGTAGATAAAGGTAAAAGTTAACTGAAATAGTATAGTGAGATCCATGAATAATACTAAAAAGTGCAGTGAGACCCATGAATTGTAGCAAAAATAAGCTGAATAATAACATAAATTGGCAAAATTAATCATACCAAACAAACACTATGGGATCAAATTTGAACTTCTTGAATGTAAGAAATAAGAAAGGAATCTACAACTAATAACAATGACATTAACATGGTGTTGAGTAAAAGAGAGGTGTTACATATGCCCGTTAATTAGGCCATTACATCATATCATTTTTCAAAATTTAGGAATTAAAAGTGGTATATATAACATATGAAGGGTAAAAAATAAAAATTGTACCTTTAAAAAAAATGAGAGAGAGAGAAGAGAAAAGAAAAGGACAGGACTGCCCTCAATTCGATAATTTTGGATGTTTTGATCCCATGCACCTATTAGCGGGAATCTCTTGGGAAGTCGATTCTGTCTGTTTGCTTCCCCCTCCAATTCTTTTAAATGCTTCCCGTTTCACTAACTTCCTCTCCACAGAAAAACAAAAACACCATGTCCTCTCAGTCAAATTTTCTCCCTCTTTCCCCTACACTTCCAAGCATTCTGCCACTACCTTTCTTGTCCTTAAAGAGTAAGTGCTACTTCTTTACCTTTTTCATCATCATCATCATATATATTCTGATTATATTTATCTATATCTATGTATATATATGTGTGTGTGTGTTTGTTTTCTCAAATTGATCATATATGTATCAAACATTTGAATACGTATGATGTTTATATATATATAAGGCAAGGAATACTAACCTTATTGACAAAGTTGGTTTCTAGAGTATTGATTTGTTATTTATGGTAAATTGATGATTACCCTGTTCCGTTTTTTTTTTAAGAGATTCTGATCTAATCTTTCTCTATAACTGAGAAAGATATTGAAGGGATCTTTAAAGGTTTGAGTTTTGTTTTATTAGTTGGCAGCAGATCGAGTTAAACGGTGCCAAAAGTGTGTGTGGATAAAAAAGTTCTGTTTTTTATTATGATTTCGGTTTTTGAAAGACAAAACGCATTTACAGTCAAACTGGTAATGAGAGAGATACAGCAGCTTTAGTTTCATCATTTGATTTCATTGCATAAACATAGAATACGAGGAAACTGGGTTCTGTAGCTTGTTCTAGTTCATTATATTCATCAGTTTTGTACTTGGGTATAAAGAGTAAAGATTCATATATATATATATATATATTTCTCTTTTAAATTATTGCTTTGTTCCTTTTGTTCTTGAAATTTTTCTCTCCCCCTCCTCCCCAAGAATGGTGGGGAATAGGGGATCAACTTTTTCGATTCTTTTTTAGAGAAATTTACCAAATTGGTTCTTAGTGGCAACATCGTATATATCACTGCCAAGAGGGGCTACATTTTTTTTTTTTCCTTTTATGCTACATGCTATTTTATTGTTAAAATATTTGCAATTTTTAAGTATATTTTACTAATTTTAGTTATTAGAATAAGGAAACAAAGGACTTGATTGATTGCATCGCTATCCTATTTTGTAGGTGTCTGGTCATTCGGGGTTAAAGACAAACGAGTTAACTTTGATTTTCGCTTGGGATGCAGTGCTATATCCAAGCCTCGAACTCAAGGTACATGCAATTATACAAAATATAATTATTAAACATTTTAGAGACCCGCATGCAACCACATATAAGATACAAATATATATATATATATATAAAGTTATTAACTTATTATGTATATCCAAAATGCATATGTTCATGCATATTAGTGTACAGTGTACAAGTCCATTGGGCTCTAGCTAGGCCCATCAATAGTTTTGTTTGCCCATCGGCATGATATTTTGTATATATACTCGTACAACAATTATATGTTTGTTTATATAAAAGTAGTTTCTTGTACAGTTTTATACTTTGAATATAATGATAGAATTACTCTGACTATTCTAACAATATAAATCAATAATTATTGATTATATACGCAGAATGCATAAATGTTTTTCAAAGCATCTCAGTCGTAAAGTGGCATGAAATTGTGGAGGATGACATAAAGACGGGAAATGAAGCTCTTAAGGTGCTTTGAAAATAAAAATTCCTCACTTTAATATATATATATATATACACCCCTGCGCCCTTTTAAGTATTGTTATTATGTTCCATAAGGGCATTTGAAATTATGGTTTTTAATGTGATTTTTCTTTATCTAATTAAAGGTTTCTACACCAAATAACATAAAGGAACGTGTCAATTCCATCAAATCAATGTTGGACTCCATGAGAGATGGAGAAATAAGCATTTCAGCTTATGACACGGCATGGGTTGCTCTAGTTGAAGACATTCATGGAAGTGGTCTTCCTCAATTCCCATCCAGTCTTAAGTGGATTGCCAACAATCAGCTTCACGATGGTTCTTGGGGTGATAGTGAAATTTTTTTTGCTTATGATCGAATAATCAACACCTTAGCTTGTGTTATTGCACTAAAGTCATGGAATAGTCATCCTGAAAAGTACCAAAAAGGTATTAAAATTTAAAACTATAGTTTAGATTGTCCTCTTTTTTTTAATGCTTAATTGAATGTGCTTTAGGCTGGACAAATCTTTATTATTATTTTTGTCATTGTTATAGGAATTACATTCTTAAAAGAAAACATATGCAAGCTAGAGTATGAGAATGCTGAGCACATGCCAATAGGCTTTGAAGTTGCTTTCCCTTCACTTCTAGACATAGCTAGAAGTTTAAACATTGAAGTAGTACCTCATGATTTACCTGTTTTGCAAGAGATATATGCCAAGAGAAATATAAAGCTCTCAAGGTAACTTCAGCCATGATTATGTTTGCTACTTTCCACAATTATAAAAAAGATTATAGGTGAAAAAGATATACCTTATCTTATGAAATCTTTTCAAATTTTCTAGGTCCATTTGTTATTATGTTTTACATTGTGTGTAATGATTATAGTGTGTGTGTGTGTGTGTGGGATAGGATACCAAGGGACATTATGCACAAAGTGCCCACAACACTACTCCATAGCTTGGAGGGGATGCAAGGATTGGACTGGGAAAAGCTTCTTAAACTGCAGTCCCAAGATGGGTCATTCTTGTTCTCTCCATCATCCACTGCCTTTGCACTCATGCAAACTAAAGATGAAAATTGCCTCAGATATTTAAACAAAGCGATCCACAGGTTCAATGGGGGAGGTAAATTAATTATAAAGTACATGCCTTTTTATCTATACCATTACCCAAAAAAAAAACAAAACAAACAAATTGTAACTTTCACTTTTTAAAAGTGTGCAGTACTTCATGCTTGTTTTCATTTCTGATTTTGCTAACTTCATTTTGCTTTTAGTACCAAACGTGTATCCGGTAGATTTGTTTGAACATCTTTGGACTGTGGATCGGTTGCAACGCCTAGGAATTTCAAGATATTTTCAGCCAGAGATTAAGGAGTGTATTAATTATGTTTCCAGGTATACATAATATGACCCCAAAGCTATAGTAAAATTAGCTTAAGTAATATAACTTAAAAAAAAAAAAATTAAAAGTCTCTTAATTAATGTGTATTTAAATTTTCAGATATTGGAATGACAAAGGAATTTGTTGGGCAAGAAATTCTGAGGTTCGTGATATTGATGACACTGCCATGGGATTCAGGTTACTAAGATTGTATGGTCATGAGGTATCAGCGGGTAAGTTTGTGACACACAATCTCTCTTATTAAGATTCTATTATTATTATTATTCATATAGTATACTATATATTTATTTTGGATTTGGGTTTGGCAGATGTGTTTAAGCATTTTGAGAAAGGTGGTGAGTTCTTTTGCTTTGCCGGGCAGTCAACACAGGCTGTGACAGGAATGTATAACCTGTACAGAGCTTCACAGGTGCTCTTTCCAGGAGAGAAGGTCCTTGAGGATGCAAAGAAATTCTCATCAAACTTCTTAAGAGAAAAACAAGTTGCTAATGAGCTCTTTGACAAATGGATCATAATGAAAGACTTACCTGGTGAGGTATGGTATATATTTTGGTTAACAAAAGGGCTACATGGCTCCTCAATGACCAAAAGGCCGCTAGAGACAACAACATGGTTGCTCCACAAGGAGCCAAGAGTTAAAACTATCAAAAAAAGTTGAAAACCCAATAGGAGCTCATTATTATTATTATTATACTAGTAGAAATAGTAAGCTCTAATATATTGGTTGCCCCCCAAAATTTGGTCTAGTTTATTTTTTGTCCCCAAATTCATAAATTTACAGTTTCATCCTAAAAAAATTAAAAGATAATAACTATCCTTTTAATGGTCTATTCCAAGTCAAATTATTTTTTTTCTTAATATATCATGACAACATTTTGTTTATAATGTATAAATCTCTTCAATCAACTATATTTTTATTCTATGAGATTTATGGAGTGTCTCATATACACAGAATAAAATATTCCACTTAAAATACCACTTTATTATATTGAAAAAAAAAATTGACACCTTCTAAATTTTTTATGAATTAGAAATAAAATTATGGCTTTTAAACTTAAAAGATGAAATAGGCTAATAATTATAACAATAACAGGTGGGTTACGCACTACAACTTCCATGGTATGCAAGCTTACCTCGTGTAGAGACGAGATTCTACATAGAGCAGTATGGTGGTGAAGATGATGTTTGGATTGGCAAGACCCTTTACAGGTTATTTCCATCTTTGTTCTCCATTCTTTTTCAACATTTTATTTTTAACTCTAGGCCTGCCTTAATGTTCTAGAGCAAAGGTTTGTAAAATTAGACGTGGTCAATGATACGAATTGCCTTCGTAATTGCTTATATAATAAAAATTTATCAAATAAACACCTCATTTGATACTTTTTACAAGCATGCATTATATGCATTCATATAATTCAATCTAATTTTCACAATTTAAATATCACGATCAATAGTATTGATTTACTTTTTACACGAATGCATTATATACATTTATACAATCCAATCTAATTTCACAATTTAAGATATCACGGTTAATAGTATCAAAGTTACTAGTCACCGTTAAACTTACAATTTTTTAATAGCAAAATGACAAAATTAAGTATATTTATTATATACTAGTCACAATGAACCTTACAATTTTTTTAATAGCAAAATAACAAGACGGAAAATATTTATTATAGACTCTCCTTTTGACAATACGTTATGTATAATTATACTATGTTAAAGAAGTGTAATATAATATTACTTAAATCAATAATGCCCACATCTAGACAACGAGGAAACCACATGTACGGCTAATTGGCTAAATTATAGTTCTTAATTGTCTTTATGTTTGTCTACATGTTAGGGTGCACGTAGGATGGTCACCTTTCAAAAAGAGATAATTAATTCATTGTTTAATTGAGTAATACTACAAACACAAATAATTTAACAAATTTTCATAGAATATGATATTGTATCCTGTCATGTATTCAAAAATCTGAATTTGAAATTTAAATCGCAGGTCTCATATATAACAAGACACATTAGATTTTATGGAAAAGAAAAATGTGTACAAAGACATTGCATTTAATTAAATTTTAATTCTAATTCTAATCATTGCTAATTTTACCTTAGGATGTCGAAAGTCAACAATGAAACCTATCTGGAGGTAGCAAAACTAGACTACAACAATTGCCAAGCCTTGCATAGGATGGAATGGGACGGTATTCAACAGTAAGTAACATAAATTTCCCATTTGACCTAATCATTATCATTATTATTATTATTATAATATGGTATTGAATTATCTGAAGTGGTCTTTGTCATGATTCACAGGTGGTACTCAGAATGTAATCTTGGAGAGTTTGGATTAAGCAAAAGAACCCTTCTCTTTGCTTATTTTCTAGCCTCATCCAGTATTTTCGAGCCAGAAAGGTCCATAGAAAGACTTGCATGGACTAAAACCACAGCCTTGGTTGAAGCAATCACATATTATTTTGATGAAAAGGAAATGAGAAGAGACTTCCTACAAGAATTCAGAAACTACAGTAATACTCGAGACTGCATAAACAGAAGGTAAATATAAATTTTGAAAGACTCAATAGCTTTATAATAAAATAAGTAATACAATCAGCTGCTTAATTTGTTGTTTTCTTTGTTTTTTTCCATGATCACGAGACTATTATGGACGACATAAAATCCAAATGGTCTTTCATATATTGCTCAGATTAATTCTTTTGCTTCTTTTTTTTTTTTTTTTTTTAATACATTATTTATGATTTTAATTTCTCGATTATGGTAGCTAGCTAGGTCTTTATCGTTCTCTTTAGTTTGTTGTACGTTATATAAGCATTGTCTTTATGAACATCATTACACTTATCCATGTCCTTGATGGTATCATCATAGTTCGTTGTTCTTTATGTAAGAAAAGTTTATATAGTCACTTGGGTTACACAAGCAACAGAATAATTAGCTGGCTCAGTGCTAAAGCGCCCCCAAAATGGGAGCTCTAAGAATTCAAATCCACCAATAGTAGAAATAATCCCACCAGGCACATGACCAATTTATTGTACATATGTTGTGCCTCGTACGATGAGATTGAAGAAAAAAGAGGGTGAGTGTGTCTATAAAGGTTTAAATTTAAAAAATAAATATAAAGTCAAAAAGAAAACATGCACAATAATTAAAAGGTTCAAAATGCATTTCTTAGTGTGTGCATATCTTTATGTGACTTTAAATTTGGTTCATCTTTTAAGATTTTCAATAATTTTTAGAATATTTTTAAGTATTCCCTATGATGAATGTGAAATGTAAATGCCTACAAGTAGTAAGATTTCCATAAAATTTCCTTTCTGTCGAAATACGGGAGCCCCTTGATTAGTTGGTATCCAACAGGTTTAGAACTTTTTTTTATCTAGGGTTAATAGATCTCTCTCTCTCTCTCTTTGTCTCTCTCTCTCTCTATATATATATATAACCAACCAGATTGGAATGCTTTATCTCATCAAACATTTTGTGTGCATTTGGATTGAGATGAAAAATTAAAATTATTTTACTATTCAACTTATTTTTGCTACTATTCATGAGCCTCACTGCACTTTTTGGTACTATTCATATGTCTTACTGTACTATTTCAACTAACTTTTACCGTAATAATAAGTTTTCAGTTTCAACAAAATAAGCGGTATCCAAATACACCATTTGTTTAATGGACATGGAAATGATTTATATATGTTTATTGTGATAAAAATGAAATATTTTAAGTTAATCTTGTATAGAGGGTATTTTGGGAAAAAATTATTCCACGAATCTTATGTATGAGTTTGGATACAGAGGAAAGTCACGGCGCGTTTCACTTGTTGCGTTTTCTCCTTCTTTTTTTTTTTTTTTTTTTTAAGTCACGGCGCGTTTCACTTGTTGCGTTTTCTCCTTTTTTTTTTTTTTTTTTTTTTTGGCCGGCTTTTTTGACTTTAGGGGACAAATTTTACTGTGCGTGTATTGTTCACGTACTGTTCACGCAATATTTAATATTAAAAGTGGGTGCCACAACACTATTCACACATTTAAAAATTATTTTGCTACAGTGTTTTCAGCAACAATCAGTTTTTATCAACTTTCAGCAACAATAAGTGCTATCCAAACGGACCCTATATTTCTGAAAATCTTCTCAAGTTCCTTATCATCAAAGTAAATATTTTGCATATATAATCAGCATGCATTAACTTTCAAGTGAAATTAAAAAATAAAAATAAAAAAATTCGAGACTATCTTGCATATATATAACATGAAATTCTCATATTCTCGAAATACTTATAAAATTTCTTACTAAACCAAACATAGACGATCATTAGATCTCAAGCTTTAAATTCTCACATATTTGAATGCATAAAGGTGTCTTGGATTCTTCAAAATAAATTCCACTTTAAAATCATTGGAAGATATTCATGTTATTTTTTGTTGCAGGGGGTCGAATACAAACAAGACATGTCAAGGACTTATCGAGACCTTACTTGATACCATAAACCATCTCTCATTGGAGGCACTTGTGACACATGGTCAAGATATTAGCCGCCATTTACATCTAGCAGTGAGTAATTTGATGACCTATGCACTCTTATATATAATTATATACATTATTGATGGCCTGTGATAAATTTTAATTTGTCCCATTCACATTGACAAGACTTCATCTATTTTAACATCTATTCAATTTAATTATTATTAAACTTAGTGTACATTTAGATTGGTGAATAATATAAATCTTATATATATGGTGGTTTTTGTTTTTTTGTGATTAAAAAAAGTGGGAAAAGTGGCTCCTGAAGTGGCATATTGAAGGTGATAGGCAGCAAGGAGAGGCAGAGCTATTGGTACATATCATAAATCTCACCGCTGGCCATTTGTTTTCAGAGGAACTAATGTCTCATCCTCAATATAAACCACTATCTGACCTCATTAACAAAATATATTGTCAACTTTGTTCTTACCAAACGCACAAGGTTAGTGATCTGAGAGTGAGCCAGCAATCACTCACCCCTTGGACTGTATACTTTGGAATATTTGATCATTTTGATAATGTGCTTTTTACAATAGTATCCCATATATCCATTTATTGTAAAAGGAATAGACCGAATTTTATCATAGCATCAATAATTTAGATAAATAGTTTCATTCAATGTTTATTTACAAATTGATTATGGTAAAGTTTTTATAACATTAATTTTACATGTTTGGTATTGCATGTTTATGAAAAAACAATACAGCTTTTTAATTTATGTTTGTGGTAGACCCCATGAAGAAAACGATTGTACAATACAACTTCCATTGCATTGTTATAAACGTATTTCACATTTCTGATAGTACAATTCTATATCTACCAGGTATACAATGTCAAGGGCAGCAACACTTCATGTTCTGACAACATCGCTACCCCAGAAATAGAATCGGACATGCAAGAACTTGTGCAATTGGTACTGCAGAACTCCTCAAATGACATTGATTCTGATATCAAGCAAACGTTTCTCACAGTAGCCAACAGTTTATATTATGCAGCCTACTGTGATCATGAGACTATCAACTTCCATATTGCTCGAGTACTATTTGAAAGAGTAGTTTGAAAAAGTAGTACTTTGAATTATCTGTGTAAATAAATGCCATTATTTATGAAGCATATTCGATTCTCTCCATCAATATCGGATTTCTTTTTTGTACAAATAAAAAAAAGTTATTTTGGTCTATGTCCAAAGGGTCCAAAAGTCAAAAGGTCCTAACAAACAAGAAGTAAGGTAATAATTACATCAAAAAGAAAAACGAAAATACATCAAATTATAAAGGATTTTGCTGGTGTGTGCCCTAGGGCCACACAATAATTAATTATTTTTGGGAAAAAAAAAATTTCGAGAATTGAAAAAATATTGACAGTTTTTTCAATTCCAAAAAAAATTGTTTTCAAAAATAGATAGTTTAATGTGTGCTAACTGGACCCAATTATAAATAGATGAAAAATAAGTAAAAAGGAAAAAGACAAAACACAAAGGGGGCCAGTTGACTAGTCGAATGGTTGCACTTGCAGCATCCAACTCTGTCATTAGTCTCATCCAACTCTGCCTATCACACGCTAAATATTACCCAAACGTTTGGTTTAGATATGAGGGTTCAAAATTAAAGTATTTGAAGGACAATTATTAGTATAAATTACTTTTATATGAGATTAACAACATAGAATAGTCTCAATAAAGTTAGAGGCACAACAAATATGAGTAATTCTAGTACTAAATATATAAAAATAAATAAATAAGTTACACATTTTGTCACAATTATTCTACGTGGCATGTTATGATTGACTGTATGTTACTTTCACATAGATTCACAATTTTTTTTCTATCGCTCACATGATTTACTACATAGACAATTGTGACAAAAATTATGGCTTATTATAAGGTCATCAAATTTTTGAACAAATTTTTGCAACAATTTCACAAAAACATTTGTGCAGTTAAGAGCTTTTTTTTTTTTTTTTGGGAGTAGCTAAAATAGCAGCCCATATATTAAATAAACCCAAAACAATACTCACATTGATCCACAAGCTCTTAATGGGGGTTCTATTGTCGTACTCATGAGAGACCAAGGGGTGGTACATTTTAATTTGGAGGAGGTTGAGTTCGATTTGTGACATAGAGGAACATGACTAGAGGTGGAGCGAAGAACCACTTGTAGAGGTTGATAACGTAGAAATACGCGTCTAGCTAACAACTCAAAATTAATTATAGTATCAATATACCCATCTAATCTAGCAAGAATTCAGAAGAAAATTTATCGTGACCAGTATATACTTCAAAAGTTCAAAGAACCAAAATCAATGTTGTGAAGTCCAACATCTAGAAAAGACTTATTACCAAAACTTCAAAATGTCCCATCTCGGAAAGGATTAGTGGTTGCACAAATTTAGTGGATATATATGGTAAACCACAATAAGTTGTTTTGTGAAGAATATGAACCCTTTTTAGCTTGTTGGTATAATGGTTTCCTTCTCAATGTAAGAAAAATAGAAAATGGCAGACAGTATCACATACAAACACGTGAAGTGGAAGTTCACCATATCCCTTATCATCAAAGATTTGATATCCCATTATTGAAATATGTGAGATTTATGCCCTAGTAATTATATATTGTCCCATTTTGAATTCCACAACTAGCTATATAGGTTTGTCTAAAGCACCGAGCTCTTTATGATGTTTTGACTAGCTCCTTGATCTACCATGTCTAAGCCAGTGGACTAATTCATCAAGAAGTATGGCACTTCTTCACTCTAATTTCAAGAATATTGACTGAGAATTAGCCAATGAGACTGGACATGTAAGAACTAGGTTACAAGTTGTAGTGAAGTAAGTACAATATTTAGGAATAGCATAACGCAAAAAATGGATTCAATCTCTCACTTTTTTGACCAAATTTAGAAAGGCAATCATAACCGTAAAACGTTCAAACAGCAAAATACCAAGTTAGTCATTTTCATCCAAATGTCAATCGCTATGGTATGGACCTCAACATATGCTGAGTTGTTTGACCACTTGCAAAATAATAATAATGATTTTCAATATCATTTTCATGACTTTTGTGACATAGAAAGAAAAATAAGTGCGGAGAAATAAGTCAAAAGGCAAGAGAGAGCTAGCATAGTCATGGCCACAACAAAAATGATGGGCTCCTTTGGAGTAGCATTTTCTATTAGTTTATTTGTTCTTGTACAAGTATTTGAAATATCACTTTTTTCTACTTTACTACAATTAAAAATAACATCTTTGGTTTTCTCTTTTTCGTTTTGATAATTTAGATTTAGATTATAAAATTAGCAGTGCAAGTAACAAAACATTTGGGTAAATTAGGGAACAAGAACATGGTTTTGTAAAAGTAACCAAATATATTAGGGAATAAGAACATGGTTTTGTAGCATGACCATTTAAAAGCCAAACTCTGGGTAAATGACTTTTTGCTGTGGCTGTGGCTGTGGCTGGGTGTAAAAAAAAAAAAAACACAAAAAATAGTCCAAGGAACATGATTGTATTTGTGATCACTTGAATTAGGTGATAAAGGAGAGAGAGTTTGTCGTGAATGGCAAAAGTAATGTCATAAAGGAAAAAGTAGCATTCCTACCAATTAACTATGCACTTAAGTCCATGACCATCCATAATCCACTGGCTCAGGCCCACTTGAAAATAATTCAACTAGCATGGAAACCCTCGTAAGTGACGATTGTAAGTCATGCAGCACCATATGGCTGGCATGTTTGACATGTTGTTGTATGTATTCAGCAAAAATTGAAAAAGACAATTGTTGTACCCTACTCAAAGGCATACCTGTCTAATCTATATCCACTGGGTCATTGACCCAGAGAGAGAGAGAGAGAGAGATAGAGAGCTTATATATGGTCCAGTATATATAACAGTACTGCATGGTTTGCCTTTAGAATTAATGGAAAACAAATTGGTTTGGTTGCAGAAAAGAAAAGAAAAAGAACATATGCGATTGGATGGTGGAAATTAATTAATTAATGTGAGTTTACTCTGTACGTAAACGACAGAATTGGGGAAGAGGACAAGGAGAATTTCAAACGGAGGAAAACTGAAAAGGCAGAGATCAGATGGATCGTGGACATTAATAAATAAAGGCTTAACCTGAGTGGCATGCAGATGCAGTACTACAAAAGCAAGAATGGATGACTCTGTTTGTAGGCTAGCCCTTCCAAACTTCCACTACTGCTTTGTCACTTTGATTCGTTTTCTTTTTTCTTTTTCAGAATGAAGACAGAGGGCACGTGAGGAGCCCTTGTTCGTTGCATGTTTCTTTGTTTTGCAAGCGGCGAACATGCAGTGAAGTGATGCACATACCATGGAACCCCACTTCTATCTTAATTTGGAAGAAGATTAGATCGAAAGACTGAGATATCAGAAATAAAGTAGTGTCTGTGAGAGAGAGAGAGAGAGAGAGCAGAAATTTATTGATTAAATCAAATCAGATGGGTACTGACTTCTGATTCTGCTGGCTCATTGCAGCGTACCTTAGTGTTCAGGTTTTTGACCATTGTACAAGGGTCCTCCTGTATTTTTGTACGTTTTAAGGATGTAGCAGGAGAGAAACGCCACAGTTTTTTTTATCCTTTGTGATTGCTGCAGTTTGCAGGTGATAGAATAGAACCAAGATTTGTTTTTCTCTCTCTCTTCACTTTAACCACTGCCACTTTCTCTCCTAAACAAATTGATGCCTGGGCCTATTTGGTTGGGTAGAGAAAGCTAGCACCGGTTTTGGTCATTGACCTAAAGAGGGGGCACCTGTTGTTGGGCCTTAGCCACTTGAGAATGAGGTGGGGCTATTTGGGAATTGGAACCTCCAATTCCATACGATGTTACCCCACTTCAATTTTTGCATGTAAGTCCACCTAATCAATACCAGATCTCTTTTCCTTCGAGCTCAAATTTGATCAAAACCTGGCTCTTTTATGATATGAGCCTAGGCCTAGAGTTATAATTGGGCAAGCATGTCTTATCCCTCTCTTTTTGGGACACGGGATTTCCCAGAGTGAGAGCGCATGTTAAACTGTGGATAAGACTCTTAAGAGTGTATTAAACGACAGCTTGAATCTCACCTTCTAGCCATAAAAACTTAAAATCATAGACAAACAATTCTAAATGAACCACTGTTCTTTCATGACCCATGGCAAGCTACCGTTTTAAGAATGATTCAAGAAAGTGTCTTGTAATGGAAGGCAACTTTTCAATATGAACTTCAAGAGTTTTATGATAAAAGCAAATTACTCCTTCACGGAAGAAAGAGGTATCAACAGAACAAGAACAACTTCAAAAAACCAGTCTACAATGCCTAAACTCCACATCTGGAAAAGCCACAAGCACATGGTGATGAATCATCATTCAGTTCGGCCAACAGAAATTCCATAGAAAGCTGAACTAATCATACTCTAATTCATCAGGAGTAATTGGCCGTTTAAGGGGGATGATGGACTTCTTTTCAACATCCCGAGATAATGCTTTCCTCATATCTGAAAACAGAACACATGGATAAAAGATAAGCAGCAATACAAGTTTGGTAATACATCATCATCTGTTTTGTACTTGGATGTGAGACTCACCTAACCCATCTTCCTCCCCAGAATAATAGCGTAGCACTCTTCTATAGATTACATACCCAAGCTGAGAGATGAAAAACAAAGAAATGGTAAGCAAGTGAGCATCATCTTGACCCGTTGAAGGGAAGAAATGACACAAGAAAACATCATATTAAATACTTAATACTGGCTACCAATTAAAAAGCCAGCTTATTTTACTATTCAACTTATTTTTGCTATTATTCATGAGCTTCACTACACTTTTTGGTACTATTCACGAGTCACACTATACTATTTCAACTAACTTTTACCTTTATTTACAGTACATTCAACAACAAAATTTCAATTTCAACAAAATAAGCAAATCCCAAACAAACCCCTAATGTACTATACCTAAGTTTTGCCCTCATAAAGTAAAAGAACTAAGCGTCATAATGTAAATTACTCATTTTGGTTGCAAAAGAAGCTACATCTTTTTTTATAGGTAGATTACACATGCACCCTTGGGGTCTTGAAGTCATGACGTCACCCTCCACCTGACTCTTGCCAGGAAGAATGAGCCATTTGTACAAGATCTCATTGGCAAGGTCACCTTTTTTTTTTTTGGGGGAGGGGGGGGGGGTTGGTGGGGATGAAGAGTTAAATTGAAATGGGCAGACAGTTGATCATTTACTTCTCCATTGCCCAATTTCCAGAGAATTGTGGACTATGGTTTTTAGCCTATTTGGGATCTAGTGGGTGTTGCCGAAAGGTGTAATCAATTAGTTAGCTTATTGGAAAGTCCACTTCGATTGACATTGGAATATAGAAATATGAAAGGTGATTCCCCATTGTTTACTGTGGTGCATATGGCAAAGGAGGAATACTAATGTAGTTTAATCTGGTGCATATGCTGAGCGAAGAATACTAATGTAGTGCATATGGCGAGAGAGGAATAGCAGAAGCTTTGAAGGGTGTGAAGGACCATTTTAGAGTTGAAATTGCTGTTTTTCAGATCCTTGTTTGAAGGGATGACAGCATCAAAATTATTTTCAGTTACAAAATTATTAGATTTGACTGATCATTGTGTACCTATTGTATACTTCCAGTGTACCTGGGCCATACGCCTCTTTATCTCAATAAAATACTCATATTTATCCCCAAAAAAAAAAGTTCTATTGAAACAAGCAGCCCTTGAAAAAGCTGCAAACAGTCAATACAAAGAGAACTGCAACCCACTGAGAAGCTGCAAACAAATCTATAGAGAGGAAACAGCTAAAAGCCTAAAACAGCCAACTGCAGACCCTCACAACTAAAGAAGAAAAAGAGAAAAAATCAATCAATCTAAAGACAACTTTCTAAACATCAACACAGGTATAGCTTCTGCTAATACAAACAGAACCATTTCTTCCAAAAACATTATCTGACACTTTCTAATTGGCACAAATAATCTTTTTGTGAGAATAGATCATACATAAGTGCACCAAAAAATTAGGGATGGCACGGCATCCTATATTATACATAGAGGTTCTTTTGCAAAGGCAATTACATAGGAACTTTATAATCTAAAATTGACTTGAAGGGGGAGGGTCCCTTCTAGCACTGCAAAAGGATGACGGGCACACTAGTGAGACAGCAGGTACTTTCCAGTAACTGCAAAACTTGATCATGGCCTAAAACTTAAGTGGACGCCCTAGGCTCTCAACTACTGAACATGTGATTTTTCAAAAATGACAGTTTCTGATCTATTTATATAGTTAGGATGTGTGAATTATAGGAGGGTAATCTCCTACCCACAAATTAAAATGGTGCCTCTTCAATAAAATTTAAAACAGTGAGGATCAAATAGTTGAAAACTGCAAGAGGAATATGGTAGCTGAGCAATCCTACAACTTTTCCAGAGGTAAAAGTTGATCCAAATTCTCACAAACTAACAAAAAATTCCCGTTTCCTTTTCTGGCTTCCATCCTTGATAGCAAAGATATAGGAATGATCCAAAGATATTCCATTGTGCAGGTCAGTGCAAATAGTTGTAGTAACAACCAACTAGCGGGGATACAATTTGTTCACTAGAAGGAGATGCAGAGATTCAGCACATAACAATTATAAGTAATGCTCTCTGCATATATAGCTATGATGATTTGAAGAATAATCTATCAGACATTGTAGTGCTGTGGTTGCCACAAAATAAAATGTATGATTTTTGTTGGGAGTCTCAAATGGTATCTAGTCCACGTGGACATGGTCTTCAGGAAGCTACATCGATGTCAAGGTTGGAAATTTAAGAAGTTCATAGAAAATATCTAACCCCTTGATGCAGAACATAATGGGAACCCCATTTGAAGACTTATAAGCAGTGAGGGAAAGCTAGTTCTAGTGCTCAAGCATTAATTGGGGATGTTTCGGATGATGGAGAGCTCTCTCTCTTGGGACCTTGCTTAGATAGTCTAGGTAGAATTGATGGCCAAGAGATACGAAAGAGAAAGAGCTTTCAATATCTTGGATTCCATAGTTCATAAAGATGGAGAGATTGAAGAGGATGTGAATCATAGAATAAGAGCGGGGTTGATATAGTGGAGAAGTGAATCAGGAGTATTTGTGATTGTATAATACCTATTAAGTGAAAAGAAAAATTTTATATGACTACTATATGACCAACTTATGCTCTATGATACCAAATATTGGGTTGTTTGGAAGCAACATATTCATAAAATAAGTGTAGCTTAAATGAGAATGTTAAAATGGATAAATGGAAATATACAGAAAAATAGGATCCAAAATGAGGAAATTCGCTTAAAGATAGGGGTAGCTCCTATTGATAAAAATATGCAAGAAAGTCGCTTGAGACGTTCAAAGGAGAGCAATTAATGCACAGGTAAGAAAGAGTGAGTTCATCCAAGTGAGGGAATTAAAAAAAGGTATAGGAATATCCAAATTAAAAGGTCTTATTGATTAAGGAAGTAGCAGAAAGTATGACTTCATATAGACTAGAATAAAGGAAACTAATACATGTAGCCAACCCTAACTAATCTGTTGAAGATCCATACCTAACCCAAAATTTTGGGATTATGGCTTGTTATTGTTGTTGTTATATGGGGTGGAATCATTTTTATGGCTGCATTCAATTGAATGTTGGCACATGTACTTCTGTTCTTTGTGGTCTGTTGGTGGTGTGGGGAAAGTTTCTTGAGGGATGATTTCCCAGCTCTGTATAGTATAGCTAAGGAACTGTTGCAGATTATTTGAGGTGGAATAGAGAGACTATGCTTTGGTCTATTAAATTTACAAGAGCTATTCGTGATTATTAATTGGGAGGTGGATATAGTGGCTGCATTCATTCATGAGTTTACTCTAATCATCAAAAAGATTAGGAAGGGGGCTGCTGATCAGATATATTGGAGACCAACTAAGAAAGGCAATTTTGAGGTGAAATTGTTTTGCAGAGTGCTGTGTGGTAGCTGTCACCTTTTGTTTCCTTTGGAGGAGTATTTGGATGGCGCATGTCCTGACTAAGGTAGCATTCTTCACTTGGACTCCTGCGTTGGGTAAGATCCTTACTTTGGATAATTTACGTCAACGCAGAGTGTTTGTAGTTGATTGGTGTTATATGTGGAAGAAGAAAGGGGAGAGTGTTGACCACTTCTTACTTCATTGTGAGTTTGCTAAGGAGTTGTGGTCTTTCATCTTTTGTTTTTTGGGGTGCAATGGGTGATGCCACGTAGGGTGATTGAGCTATTGCAGTGTTGGAATAGGGGCTTTGTCGAAGGTGATCCAGGAGTTATTTGGGGGGCGGTTCCGTTATGTCTTATGTGGACTATATGGAGGGAACATATAAGCAAGCTTTCAAATATTTAGAACGAAGCACAAGGGAGCAAAGCTGATCTGTTTGCGTGTCTTGTTTGATTGGATGGTTGCACTACCAGGCCATTCCTATTCCTCTTTTTAAAATATTCTTGAGTGATGTAATTTAGCTTGAGGCTGTCCTTCTGTACAGCTTGTGTATTGCTAGGCATCCTCCTTTTTAATTTTAAATATAAAAATTTTATTTACTTATCAAAAAAAAATTTAATTGTCCTAAAAATGAAAAGAAAGAGCGATTTGAACATCCTTAAACTGCGAAATTTTGCCAGACCAAGGTTGAAGCTCCAGCATATATCCAAAAGTTTACAAAGTATTCATGCATGTGAAAGTACTGGAAATGACAGCATTAACAGATCAAAACTTCATACAATGACAAGAAAGGGGGGAGAAGGGGATCCTAATACCTGCAAGAAGTTAGATACCTAGAATAACGTTCCTGCATTTACATTTCGGTATGAAAGCAACAAATCTCCAAGTTGAAAAGAGAAGTTAAAAGAAATCACCTTTTCATACATCTTTATTGCAGGTGTGTTTGATGCTCTAACAAAAAGATCAACGAAGTAAGCCTTGTCACTGCCAGGAGAAAGTTCTTAGTACTATATAGAAAAGACAAAGCTTAGAAAACTACTCACCGGTCACCATGCTTGTAAGTGACTAAACAAGCAAACATACAAGCCAGTGAGAGTTTCTACATGCATCAAAAAGAAAATTCTGCAAAGATGGTCCCTATACAAACAGTTTAATTCAATAACAACATATACTTAACAAAAACTCAAAAGCTTAAAACTCCCTGCTCTATGTCAAGATATTAATCAACATGAAATGTAAAATTGTAGTTGCAAAAAGTAGGTACAAGCACAGAAATGCAGTTATAACACTTAAAAAGGTTAATACCTTCATTAAGTAATCACCCTAAAAAGTTTGCTAGTTTCATAATTGGCAAATCTACATAGAAAAAGCCCATGTCCACCTCCTTCCTCTCCCTCTTCTTCCCCAGCCTAGACCCAAAAAAAAAGAAAAATTCAAAATTTTAACATCTTATTGAATGGTGTAGGTTTATATCATTGTGACCCATACTGATATCAAAGATGTCCATAACTACACAAGATCTACACTTTGCACAGCCCAGATTGATCAATAGCAACCTAAAGTAACACCTTGCACTTCCACGAGCTTTTCTATCAATTAGATTCAATGTAATGTCCATTTTGGCTGCTTTAGGAGTTCATGACAAGCCCAAAAGCTCAAATTTTCCTCTTTAACAAACTACAATAACACAAGAAAATAATAAAAATAGCTTTTTACAAGGGGAAACACTTAAAACCTAATCATTTCCCATTACACTCAACCTAAGACTTTACACGGAAAACTGTCTCTTGTGACTCCAGTGGACCCATAATCTAACATAAACGATCATGTAACTATCTATACTTCCAAAATCTGCTGCACAAATTGCAATATAAAAAGCCAAAATACAGCAACCATTCTTACCAAAATATATAATTTTACGAGCTTGTAAGACTGCAAACATCTTTCTCAGGGAAATTTGAGCCAGCAACAACAACAATATATATATATATATATATATAAATTGAATTGAAGCCAATCTTTCGTGGTAACCACAACATACATTGATACGCAAGGACGACAAACATATAAAACTTTGAAAAACTAAGCTGCAAGTGGTGGTTGACATTGCTTCTCAATGCACAATTCTGAAATGTAAAATTGGTTAGACGGACAACCATTAAAAGCCGCAATCAAGGATAAATATAGGACCCCAATGTGAAAGAGGTTTCAATGTTGATCCTAACTTTCCCCGGATGCAAACAACACAAAATGGTGAGCAAAAGAGATCAAGGTTGTGTCCACGAGAATGTTGCAGTTTTATTACGAAAGCTACAAAGAAATCACATTCCATCACTAACAACATTGAGTTATCTCATCGAAATTTTCACAATCATTACAAAAATAGCACATGCGCGAAAAACATGAAAAATATAGAAATCAAAACAAAAAAGCTGGCAACAGAGAAAGAAATTTACATCTTGTCACTGATATCTTCTAACAGATTCATCAGTTTCTTGGCTAATTGCTGCCTCCTATATTCTGGAGCAACGGTTACCGCAGTTACATGACCATGCCAACACTCCCCTTGCCCTTCAACTTTTCCCATAACTACACAGTAAATAAAATTAAATCTAATCTAAATGAACCCTCCATTTCTATAATTGCAAGTAATTTTAAAAACAATATTAACGAGGTAGAGAGAGAGAGAGAGAGAGAGAGCGTACTGTAACCCATGATTCGGTTACCGGGGGCTTCGGCGACATGGAAATAGTCGGGCCATCTTGCTAAATAGGTCATGTAGAAGGACATGTTGAACTGTAACGTACAGTACATAAAAATCTTTAGCAAATTAAAGAGACAATAATTAAATTTTTGGGATAGAAAAAAACAAACAGGGAAGAAAGAAGAGGTTACGGTTTCAGTGAGGTGGTCTAGGTTGACCGAAGTGAAGCGAAGAAGATCGTTGCAGCAAAATCTGCGTATCGTCGTCATCTCTTTCTTTCTCTTTGTCTCTCTACTCTCTAGACCACCTCGCTTTTTCTTTTCTTTTTTGTGCGCTCAGCGCTCTTTTGGTTGTTGTTGCTGCTAATTCCTTGCTATAACTGACCCGACCCGACCCGACCCGGTGGACTGTGTTTTAATTTACGGGTCGGTGGCGGATTGGGATTCCAACCGAACAATCTCTCTATATCTAACAGGTCTATTTAGAATCTTAACAATTTTGACTTGGCGAGTCAGATTTTATATATATATATATATATAAGAAGGGGTTGGCAAATTCAGTTGACTATACAAAATTATTTTAAATAAATTGAATAATTGTTTTCTCCCTTTAGTACAAAATGAAAGAAAAGTTTATCACTTTTATTAGAAATAATTATAAATTCTACATTATTTTTTATTTGAATGATTGAAATTTTATCACACTTATAAAGCAAAACATCTTAGAATCTAAAATTAGACTTATACATATAATAAGATCAATATCAAAATCATAAAGAGAGAAGAAAAGTGAAATGAAAAGGAAAAAAAAATACAAATATAAGGAAAGAGATGAGAGAGAAAAAAGAGAGTCATAAGTAAGGTAGAGTTTTGCACTATGTGACGGCCCGACAGGTTAGAAATATCTCAATTCGCTATTTAACCTGACCCATTAATTTATTTGTCTAAGTGCCAACCCGACCCACCTCACTTAATGGACGCGCACAAATTGGGCTAGGCTAATGTGAGTCAAGGGGGTGCGGGTCTACTTGTAAGAGGTTAAGGCTCTAGTCTAGTGCAATGGAGCCAACACAAAACAAACAAATGATTGGTTTTTAACACGTGTCTAAATCGTGTCAGCTCCAGTTCATTGAGTAGAGTGTTAAAAGTTTTGTTCGTTTAATTTTTATTCAAAGACGACCGAAACTTGAGCTCATCATCAAACAATCTTACACATTCAATAAACTATGAATAATAATTAATATCATATGAACCTATTCACAAACTTACACAATTAAAATTTAAGTTTATATGACTATATTTATAAACAAGTATTCATATTCAAGTCACGTGTTTATGAACTTGTTCACAAACATATTATTATATTTAAATTTGACTCGTTGAATAGTCGAGCCTAAACAAACCATTTATAGATAGCTTGGTCCATTAATAGCGTTATTTTTTTACTAGTTTAACGAACCATCTTGATTTAGACCCATTGCAACATAATCGGACATAGTTCGGAAACCCAACATACAACCACCCCTAAATTTACCTAGCAAAAACTAACTATGAAACGAGTTGCCTACTTAAGCTTCAATTTTGGTCATAGGGCTTAAGCAAAACTTTTGGGGCAAAAGTGGTTACATCTAACTGTGTTTGTTTCCTGAAAACAAAAATTTAACTGGGATATCTCGATCTTGAGCTTGGAAACTACTTGCACATTCGACTCTGAAAGTTAAAAGTTAAAACTCAAAAGAGATTTGTGTGTTGTTTCTAGAGGTAAGCTTTAAAGTGAATCGTATATAGGATATATTAATGTTTAAGATAAAGAATAGACTACATTGAAGAATAAATTAAAATATTTGCCAACATAAACAATGCAGCTTTCTCCCTCTTTTCTTTGACCACGAAAAAAAGATTTGCGATTTTGGTATTCATCAAGAAATAATTCTTTTGGTTTTTATTGGATCCTTACTAATGTGATTTTAAATATATATATATATATATATTGGAATTTTGTATGTAATTATCTCTAAAAAAAAAACAGAGTCGAGTACTAAGAACATTTCCATCAAGTTGCCAAATGTTAAATATTTGGCATTTGGCACACCAAACACCAAAAAAGCCCCCACATCAAGTATTTCATTTCTAAAAATTTTGGCATGGGTGTACAGTACCATCTCAATTTTGAGATGGTACTGTTCACAGATTGTAATTTTTTTACTATTTTTTTATTATACTTTCTCTCCCTCTGACCTTAATTTCTTTCTCTTCCCCTTGCTTTTCTTTATCACAGCCTCTCCTCTCTCCTCTCTTCCTCTCTAACCCAGCCGCCCTCCTCCCTTCATCACTCACTCTCACTCTAGCCTCTCTTCCTCTCTCTAGAATACACCGCTAATCTCGCCACCAAACCACTGCCTCTCTCCTCCACCTTGTCACCACCTCATCAGGCTATAGATCACACAAACAAAACAAAACCCAGAAATCACCGACCTCTCCTTCACATGCGTTGCCACCCAATCAGCCTTATCCTCACCCTTTGTCGTCGCCAACAGCGGTGGGATTGATTGGTTTTCTGGGTTTTGTTTTTTGGTTTATTGCGTTTTATTTTTATGGTTTATATTTTGTAGGTTGATTGGATGGGATTGATTGTGATGATGGTTGGGTTGTGGTAGACCGATGGTGGTTGGGTTATGTTGTTTTAGCTACTCACAATGGTGGGTCCTAGGTAATTTTTCAAATTTGGTTCATGGGTTTTGGGTTGTGATTGTTGTTGTACGATAGTGGTGGTTGGAATTTTTGCAATGGTGGTTAGTGTTTTTTGTAAATGGATTTGTTTGGGGTATTTGATTGGATTTGTTTGGTTTGTTTTGAATTATGTTTTGGGTTGTGAGCGGGTCGTGGTTGTTGGTTGGTGGCAGTGGGTAGTGGCTATTACCTGTTGGGTGGGCACGTTTTGTATTGGAATGAATTTAAAAAAATATATTATTTTAATGTGTTGTATATACTATTTTAATATATATAATAGAAAAATAAAACATGTGAGTTAAGGTGTACAGTAAAATGACATGTTAAAATAATAAAGTTGTATTTTTTTTTTGGTCGTGGGAGGATCAATAAAGTTATATTTTTTATGTGAGTAAAATAACTAAGAAAAAAAGCATTACTTAGCGCAAAAAAAAAAGCCCAATTATCTGATCAGAGAGAGATATATATATATATATATATATATATATATATATATACATCTTCTTCTTCTTCTTCTTCTTCCTCGAAACAAAGCCCTAGCGAGAGAGAGGGAGAGTGAGAGAACGGAGATGGACCTACTGAAGCAAGAGATCCTGAAGAAGAAACAATCTCTGAAAGAAGACACAGGCGGCCGTAAATTCTTCAAGCGCTCCGAGCTCGAACAGAAACAAATCCAGAAGCTTCGCGACCAAGAGAAACTCGAACTCCAAGCCAAATCTAACCGCCAATCCTCTTCTTCAACCACCAATACCAACGCCTCCGCCACCGCCAATACATCCTCCACAACCGACTCCACAACCGTCGCCGCCACGTCATCCCTTACCGAGGAACAAAACATCGATAACCTCGTTCTCCCTCGACATGAAGTGATCCGCCGCCTCCGTTTCCTCAAGCAACCGATCACTCTCTTCGGCGAGGACGATACGGCTCGGCTCGACCGGTTGAAGTACGTGCTTAAAAACGGTCTCTTCGAGGTCGATAGTGATATGACTGAAGGACAGACGAATGACTTTCTTCGCGATATTGTGGAGCTGAGGAAGCGGCAGAGGAGTGGGATGATGAGCGAGAGGAAGAGGCAGAAAGGAGAGGAGGAGAAAACGGAGGATAAAGACGGAGGTGGAGGAGAAGATGAATTGAGCGGCGGAGAGGGTGGATCTGACGGTGGTGTCGATAACGATAAGGATTTGAAGCGAATGAAGGCGAATTTCGATGAATTGTGTGAGGAGGATAAGATTCTGGTGTTCTTTAAGAGGCTATTGACTGAGTGGCGCCAGGAATTGGATGAGATGGGCGAGGCCGAGAAGCGGACCGCCAAGGGGAAGTCTATGGTGGCCACTTTTAAGCAGTGTGCTCGGTATTTGAATCCGCTGTTCAAGTTTTGCAGGAAGAAGGTGAGTGGTTTTGAATTTCCAAGCTTGGATTTTGTTTGGTTCTAATAGTTGCCATTGTTAAATTTTGATTGAATATGTGAATTGAAGTATTGAGAACTAGGGTGATAAAACTATTTGACTTGTGATCCAGTGTTGGGTTCAAGGCTCATTGGGTGTGTGTAACTTTATCATATATGAAAAAACTATTTGACATGCCCTTGATTTTTTGATAAGTTATGGAAATTGGTAAAAGATTGAGAGAGTTGGTGCACAATGTGATTTTAATGCAAATTGCAGAGTAATGAAAATTGATTTACTTTTTACCTATCAAAAAAAGAAAAAAAAATTTGATATACTTTCCAAAGTGTGTAACCTTTAAATAGAGAATGTAAGAAAATTCTTTTAAGATAGTTTCAGTTCAGCTCTAAAAGAAAATTTCAACTTATAGTTCCCAATACTCAATCACGATATGTAATATGCATTGAGATTTGGAAGCGTTATTCTGGCCATGTTTTGAAATTGAATTGAGTAGTATTGCCACTACCTACATGTAAAAAACCAGATATCTGTTTTTTTTTCTTCCATCAATACTACTCATATGCAAATAACAAATGGTGAGCCTTACTCTTATATATATATATATATATATAAACAAATGGAGAGCCTTGTTATTTTGTTATATTGTATAGAAAGGAGTGTGATTTGTTGATCAATTCATTTTCAGCCCAATCTTAGACCCTTTACTGTATGAAGCAAATAGATGTATGTCGAATCATTAGTTGCTTGGGTTTACTTCAGTGTTGAAGGTTTATTAAGTGCTGATCATTTTGTTGATAGGCTTTGAGTTTGAAGGATTTTTATGAAGACATTTTATAGCATTGTTGGGACCTAGTGGAGACTGGAGAAGGATATTTTGGAATCCTTTTAATAGGAATCTCATGACTTTGGCAGCTTTGAGAAGTCCTTGAATGCTTCTTTTATTACTCTTGTGCCTAAAAGACAGATACTAAAATATAAGGGACTTTCACCCCTATCAGTCTGTATTGGAACACTTACATGATTTTGGTGAAGGTTTTGTTTTGAGACTGTGTCGGGGTTAAAAGTTAATACTTAATATGGGAAAGACCTAGTCCTGATTAGGCAGGTTGAAGAGTTAGAGAAGTTGGCTGGCTTGATGTGGTATACTACCCATGAAATTCCTTGGAATGCCTTTGGAATCTCCTTCAAGGATTAGTGTACTATGGAATTTTGTTAGAAAGGATGGAAAGGAAATTAACTAGATGGAAAAAATTTTATCTGAGGCTGGAAGGCCTCAAGATCTGTAAGAGCACCTTATGTAGTTTATCCATCTACAACCTCGCTTCATTTACTACTCCTATTAATGTAGCAAATAGGATTGAGAAGCTCCAAAGGAACTTCATATGGGGTGGGATGATTGAAGCATTTAAGTTTTAGAGGAATTTCCTTTGGGGGAGTTCTAATGAAGTTTTCAGATATCCACTGGTTGCTTGGGATAAGGTTGTTTGGCCGGTGGAGATAGGGGGTTTGGGGATTCGGAAGATTGGGCTTTTTAATCGAGCTCTTCTTGGGAAGTGGCTTTGGCGGTATGGGAAGGAAGCTACCCATTTATGGCGTCAGGTAATAGCCACCAAATATGGAGAGGGTAGTGGAGGTTGGTGCACTAGAGTTGTGAGGGGGACTCATGGTTGTGGGTTATGGAAGAATATTAGGAAAGGTGCAGACAAATTTTTCAGTCATGTGGTGTATGCAGTGGGAGAGGGCAATCGTATTCGGTTTTGGCATGACCCTTGGAGTGGTCCTATTCCTTTGAAAGAATTATACTCGGAATTGTTTGCTTGTGTCGTGGTTCAGGAAGCTCTGATTTCTGACATGGTTATTTCTGCACCAGACGGGGGCGGTAGGAGTTGGAACTTCATTTTCCGTCGCTATTTTAATGAATGGGAATTGCAGAGATTTTATTCTTTCTATGAGCATGTCTCTGCTAGGATTCCTAGTTGGGAGGGTGAGGATATGTTGATTTGGCAGTTGAATCGCAATGGTGTTTTTGATGTGCGATCCTTTTATATTGCTCTATTGAAAGCCCCTTCTATTTCTTTCCCTTGGCAGAGCATTTGGTGTGTAAAGGTACCTAAAAGGGTATCTTTCTTTTTATGGACTGCTGCTAGGGGTGGGATTCTTACAATAGATAACCTTGTTAAGAAGAACTTGCCCCTTGTTAATTGGTGTTGTCTATGTAGGTGTGATGAGCAAACTGTGGATCACCTTTTGCTTCACTGTAAGTTTGCATCTGCTTTGTGGAGTGAGGTCCTTATTATGTTTGGGGTTCAGTGGGTGATGCTGGATACTATTGTTTCTCTTCTTTTTGCTTGGAGGAATTGGTTGGGAACTTACTCTTCAAAGGTTTGGAATATGGTACCAGCATGCCTTATGTGGTTAGTATGGAAGGAACGCAATGCCCGAACTTTTGAGGACATTGAGAGACCTATAGATATGTTGAAGAACTTGCTTGCTAGGACTTTGTTTGAGTGGTCCCGTATTTGGGGTCTTACGCAAAGTAGTTCCTTGTCTGATTTTCTTATTTCTATTAGACTTTCCTTATGATTTGATTGTATTTGTTTCAAGGGCAGTGAGTTTACAATCGTAAACACATTGTTCCTTTTCATCAATAAAACTCTTATTATCTATCAAAAAAAAGAAAAAGAAAAGTAAATTGGAATATGGTTTGGACCTTTTGGCTTATGGGCTCCTACAATCCGTTGGCATGGCATCTAGAGACTTAACTTTTTCTTCACATTGTCCTCTAACTTAGTTAAATATTCAAGACCTAATCTTCTTCACATCTTCCCATCTGGTGTCTTGGCTTCCCTATAATGCGTGATTGCTGCAATTCTCAACTTCATATGCATGGAGGAATTGGTGCCTGTTTTATTTTCTCTCTTAGTCTAAATGTGGTGTATAGGTTGTCAGAGATGACCCTTTCTGCTTATAGATATCTATTTCAAGCCCCCTGTGATAGAAAGCCTGAAACTTTTTGAGTTGTGACTGAACTTTACCTGATGAGTATAGCATTTAGAAGGCCTTTTTATTGAGGCCTTGCTGGAAAACCATTTCAATGCGTAAACCTCTCTCTCTGTCTCTCTTTGAGTCCTTAGGAATTTCTTAACCTAAAATCTAATGTAATCCTGTCAATCCTTTTAAGACCTGATCTTAGGCTGCGGGACTCACAACAGCTATATTTGTTGTCAATAGTCTTTCCTTGTTGATTTTACTTTGAAACAAGTTCCAAGTTCCATACCTTGAAGCCTACATGGATCACTTCTCACAAGTCACAGCTGATTATAAAATGCTGTATTATATGTATTTCCAATTTTCACTATGTTTGAGAGGATATCCACATGATGCTATGCATGTACATTTATATATACATACAAACAAACATATAAATCCTTTTATTTTCTTTAAAATTTCTGGTTGGATTTGGTGTTGACTATTGTTGCTTTCTTTGTATAAAGCACACTGTATTGGGCTCATGTTAATTCTCTCTATAGGTTCTTCCTGATGATATTCGCCAAGCATTGATGTTGGTGGTTGAATGCTGCTTGAAGCGAGACTACTTGGCTGGAATGGACCATTATATTAGGCTCGCCATTGGAAATGCACCTTGGCCTATTGGTGTCACTATGGTTGGTATCCATGAACGTTCTGCCCGTGAGAAGATCTACACCAATAGTGTGGCCCACATTATGAATGATGAGACAACTAGGAAGTACTTGCAATCAGTGAAGAGATTGATGACCTTTTGCCAACGACGGTACCCAGCATTGCCATCCAAAGCTGTTGAGTTCAACAGCCTGGCAAATGGTAGTGACTTACAATCTCTGCTAGCAGAAGAGAGGATTTCTGGGGGTAATCTAGCCTCTGAGGAAAGGCTTCGGATAATGCCTGCTCCAAATGAGAGCTAGCTGTTATGTATTCTATGTTCTGTTTATGGGATATTATTGCATTTCAATGTTCCATGTGCCATCCAATTCTAAGCTTTGAATGGTAAAATCCACACTCTTTGACCATGGATGTTGTTTTCATTGATTGTGTTCCAATATAAATGCAGAAAGTGAAGTTTTGGTGAATTAATGCTTATTACTTTCGTTCATATATATGTTTTTTTTGTCCTTTAATTCATTCTTATGTGGGGAAAGGTAGCTAAGAACAATACATTATTATTATTATTATTTTTTATAGTGCTCCATGGGTTCTTTCACTGTGTTGGGTCATGACTCATGGGGTGTTCCTTCGGATGGTTTTATTTATTTATTTATTTTTTTAATGTAAATAATGAATAGGGACGGATATATATATGCTTTTGGTTTTGGATAATCAGTGACAAGAAACAAATATAAAGCCCTGAAGTGGAAAAAAAAATATGAAACTCCTACAGAATAGTCTCGGCTTCACCCATGCCTGAATTGGACGCGGAATTCTATGAATCTCACTCTTACTATAACTAATCTATACATATAATAATCGGTGAAATAGAGAGAGTGTAAAATTGAATTTCAAATTAGAACTCTAATTGTGTGTCATATGTACACACCAAATTAAAAGTCTAATTTTGTGCCATGTATCTAGAATCTGAAATTGAAGTTGAATTTTGCATCATGTGACTAAATGTATGTGGGTTCATTCTCATTAAAACCACTTCTATGTATCGGGTCAAGTGAGTTACTGTGCTAATTAAGTTTTTTTCTTGATTTTGCAGTCAAACGTGAAAACCAAAGAGATTAATATCGGTGATAAGAACTTGGTTTGGGTACATTGCATAATTTCCAAAAAGATAAATGTATGTGAGCTCATTCTCATTAAAACCACTTCTATGTATTGAGTCAAGTGAGTTACTGTACTAATTAAGTTTTTTCTTAATTTTGCAGTCAAACGTGAAAATCAAAGAGATTAATATCGGTAATAAGAACTTGGTTTGGGTACATTGCATAATTTTCAAAAAGATAAATGTATGTGGGTTCATTCTTATTAAAACCACTTCTATGTATCGGGTCAAGTGAGTTACTGTGCTAATTAAGTTTTTTTCTTGATTTTGCAGTCAAACGTGAAAACCAAAGATATTAATATCGGTGATAAGAACTTGGTTTGGGTACATTGCATAATTTCCAAAAAGATAAATGTATGTGAGCTCATTCTCATTAAAACCACTTCTATGTATTGAGTCAAGTGAGTTACTGTAATTAAAACCACTTCTATGTATCGGGTCAAGTGAGTTACTGTGCTAATTAAGTTTTTTTCTTGATTTTGCAGTCAAACGTGAAAACCAAAGATATTAATATCGGTGATAAGAACTTGGTTTGGGTACATTGCATAATTTCCAAAAAGATAAATGTATGTGAGCTCATTCTCATTAAAACCACTTCTATGTATTGAGTCAAGTGAGTTACTGTACTAATTAAGTTTTTTCTTAATTTTGCAGTCAAACGTGAAAATCAAAGAGATTAATATCGGTGATAAGAACTTGGTTTGGGTACATTGCATAATTTTCAAAAAGATAAATGTATGTGGGTTCATTCTTATTAAAACCACTTCTATGTATCGGGTCAAGTGAGTTACTGTGCTAATTAAGTTTTTTTCTTGATTTTGCAGTCAAACGTGAAAACCAAAGATATTAATATCGGTGATAAGAACTTGGTTTGGGTACATTGCATAATTTCCAAAAAGATAAATGTATGTGAGCTCATTCTCATTAAAACCACTTCTATGTATTGAGTCAAGTGAGTTACTGTGCTAATTAAGTTTTTTCTTGATTCTGCAGTCAAACGTGAAAACCAAAGAGATTAATATCGGTGATAAGAACTTAGTATATATATATAATAATAGATGAAGCAGAAAGAGTGTAAAATTGAATTCCAAATTAGAACTCTAATTGTGTGCCATGTGTACACACCAAATTAGAGTTCTAATTTTGTGCCATGTGTCTAAAATCTGAAATTGAAGTTGAATTTTGCATCATGTAACTAAATGTATGTGGGTTCATTCTCATTAAAACCACTTCTATGTATCGGGTCAAGTGAGTTATTGTGCTAATTAAGTTTTTTTCTTGATTTTGCAGTCAAACATGAAAACCAAAGAGATTAATATCGGTGATAAGAACTTGGTTTGGGTACATTGCATAATTTCTAAAAAGATAAATGTATGTGGGCTCATTTTCATTAAAACTACTTCTATGTATCGAGTTAAGTGAGTTACTTTGCTAATTAAGTTTTTTCTTGATTTTGCAGTCAAACGTGAAAACCAAAGAGATTAATATCGGTGATAAGAACTTGGTTTAGGTACATTGCATAATTTTCAAAAAGATAGCAAAGCCAGTGTTTGCATCTTTGTTATAAATTACTTACAAAGTTTGCATCTTTACATTTGCACTGAGTTTCGGATTAAAGTGTTTTTTTCTTGGTTCTGATACTAAATTTTGTTTACTATTCACTTACAAAGTTTTCATCTTTACATTTGTTATAAATTGCTAATATGTGATTAGATGCACATTATGCCTAAAATTCACTATCCTTATATTTAGCTTTTTGTTCAGGTTTGACACCTATAATAATGAAGAAAGCACTGCTGTGAACCGATGGATGATACTTTTTGCAGGCTACAAAGGAATTTAGTGATCAATGGAATCTCACGCGAATTGGAGAGGACCCGGCTGTAGATGTCTGGATGGCAGATGTGAGTCATTATGTTTTTAAAATTTTCAGTGAAGGTAAAGGTTATGAACAATGTAAATTTTATTGAAGATTCAAAAGTGTGAATGGATCTTTTGGATAAACATTGTCACCAAGGTTCATCTTTTTGTGTAAAATATATATACTGCTAAGTTTTGTTAATGAAATTTTTTGGTTAATAATATGAATTTAGACTTAACTGAGCATTTTAAACATGAATAAACTCATGATTAATAATATATCCATTCCCGTGCGGTAACACGGGGCTACATACTAGTATAATATTAATATTGTTGTGATTTTGTGACAATGATTATGGTGTTTTGGACTGTTGATAAGTTACAGACATTATGGAATAAATTAGTACATTTAACTCGTAATTATAAGAAGAATATTCACAACACATTAGTCATTCTATTCCTTCGGGATAACCTAAAATAAAATGTGTAGGCCTACCATGTTATGTACACTCAAATCAAAGATAATGCACTATTTTTTACCTTACAGAAGTAGGGAGGTCTGAATGGGAAGAACTAAATAATGCTACTAAATTATAACACTTTTAGTGAAGATGATGCTTGTAAAGCTTCTTTACCCAAACCGTCTAAAAAAAAATCCAATTATTAGTTCAAATTCAATAATCAATGTGTGTAGTTGATAATTGAATCCACTTTACATAAGATTTTGCTTATTTAGCAAACATAAAGCAGATTGCAAAGTCTGCAAAAATTAGTTACATATAATGGGTCTAGAACCCGAGAAATTATGGTTTCATTAGTTTTAAATTGAATGTCAATTAAACTCAAAATTTAAACCATTAAAATCTAGGATTTAAATTGATAGTGTGGGGTACATAAATTCAATAAGGTGATCATGCCACGTGTCATACTCAACGTCAAGGAGGCCAATACAGTTTCGAGAAGTCCATACCCTCAGATGGTAAGGCCGAAAAGGTGGGTCATGGCCACATCAATGGCACATTACAGGAGGGGGCCACATTGTAGAGGAAGAGTTTCAGAGAGGGGTTAGCCTTGACGTGATTAGAGGGAAGGTAACTACCACCACATTTAATGCACCTCATCAAACACCCTGATCGCATTTATGTGGAGAAGACCCTTAAACAGTGCTGTCTTGGTTGTCGCAACTCACAAAAAACTTGGGAGGATGTTTAATGGAACAAGCACTCGAGTAATAGCCTGCATAATCAACAAATTGAGGGCCAAGATCAACCAAAGGAAGCTATATAATGTGAGAGATCCTCCAGGGACAGGGGGTCATCCGGAAAAAAAAAAAAAAAAAAAAAAAATAAACAAGGCGCTGCGTAGAGCATTTAATGAAGCGTTGTGGACTCCGAAGCATCAGGAACAATTACAGGACACGCAAAGCGACGTCCTCACGAGGAAAAAACAAAGAAGTGTGTGGGACCAATCATTCAAGGTCAAAACCCCACTTTTTCTCCTCAGATAAGAGGGAAAAACTAGAATTTTGAGGGGCTATTGTGGGGTATAAAATTCAATAAGGTGATCATGCCACGTGTCATACCCAAGCGAGAAGGCCAATACAGTTTCGAGAAGTCCATACCTCAATGGTAAGGCGAGAAAGGGGCCATGGCCACATAATGCACATTACAGGAGGGGCACACTATAGAGGAAGAGTTTAGAGAGGGGTTAGCTTGACTGATAGAGGGAGGTACTCCACCACATTTAATGCACCTCACTAAACACCCTGACTGCATTTATTGGAGAAGACCCTAACAGTGTTGTCTTGTTGTTGTAACTCACAAAACTTGGGAGGGGTTATGGACAAGCATTCAAGTAATGCGCACTAATCAACAAATGAGAGGCCAAGATCACCAAAGGAAGCTATATAATGTGAGAGATCCTCAGGGACAGGGGTCATCGAAAAAAAAAAAAAAAAAAAAATCTAAAAAGCACTTAACAAAAGAACTAAGTTTAATAAAGTTTAAAAAGAATATACTCTAGACTACTCTCCTCGAACTTTCTGAAGAAATGATTTTTGCATAGAACCTTTTCCTTTTGTTATTTTAATCTTAAATTCATTATGGACGTTGTCCAACTCACAAAACCTAGTTTTCAGCTCACTCTTTGAAAATTCATTGTGTTGGACTTTTGGGCTTGAATCTTCAACCTTTTGGGCTCAAGAACCAAAATGCTGCCCTTATAGATAGTATTTGAAAATTTATGATTTGAAACTAATAATCCAATAAGATAAGATTTAATTTGAGATTGTATTAAATTTTAGAGTTAAATTTGAAACAATCACATTTTTTTTTGAAACACCTTTATACAACAACTAGACTTATTACACGTGCTTTGCGTAAGTAACAATACTCTTTTTTTTTTTTTTTTTTTTTTGTTTAGTGTTATAATGTTTAAAAGTAATATATAAATAACTGTGTGTATTTTGTTTTTTAAAGAAAAAAGGTAAAAGTAATGTAGAATGAGAAATGATATATCCACAATATTTTTACAACGAATTTTAAGTGGTAGGTTGTTACTGGTTATTATTGTTGGGTTAAAAAAGTAATTCCATTGCTAAATTCAAATTTAAACCAATAACAATTAACTTGTGATTTGTTGTGAAAATGTTGTGGACCTAGCACTTCTCATAATGAGAAAATGTTTAAAAATGAGATAGAGATATTGTCCTAAGTTTTAGGATGAATGGAGAATATAAAGGAAAAATCTAAAACTTAGGAACAGTAAATTACTCTTTTAACATATTGTGTTTTTTTTTTTTAGTTTGTATTTTTTAATTTAAAATTATTTAACTAGAAGAAAGAGTATTTTGGAGAGTTTAAGAATTTATGTGAGGATATTTTAGTATACAAAAAGTTAAAACTCCAACAAAGAATCGTGTCATTAATATACAACAATGCTACAACAACATAATAAATTTCACAATTTTTTCACTTGTCAAAGTGAGTATATTGTGATTAAAGTAATATCATTTTCATTTATTAATAATAACCCTTTCGTTATAAATTTTATTATACATCAATTGTAATTTCAGCAATTATGAAAAATATTATTTCTTTAAATAGGCTTAAATTCTAGTAATATATCATTTATATTATATAGATATATATAAATAAATAAAAATAGAACAAAGAGAAAAGAAAAACGAGTGGCGTCATATATATTCCAAAATTCCAACTTTTCATTTTCCCAAATATTTATAAAAAAAAAAAAAATAAAAAAATAAAAACAGACAAATTGGCTATGTTTCAATCACACCAGTAGATTCTCAAAAAAAAAAAAAAAAATACTCCTCTGTTTCAATCTCTCTCTCTCTCTCTGAGCTAGCCATATCCGGTTTCTAGCAGTAAGAGCTATGGGCACCCTTCTCCTCCACAACCCAATATCGATGGCGAAACGCCCTTGCCCTTCACAAATTCCACCACCAGCGCCGCCTCCTCTCAACCAAATGGACGAGCTTCTAGAGACTTTCCTATCCTCTTCCTCCTCTCTCTCCGTTGACCTCTCCTTCGACCGCCTCCTCGAGTCCCGAGCTTCCAGCGACTCCGACCAAGCTCATCTCATCGACACCGCCGTCACCTTGGGCTCCGCCCTCCTCCACGCCGCCAAACGCTCCGCTCGCAAACGCGCCTCCTCTCACAACTCCCTCTATTGGCCTCTCCCTCGCGAGCTCACCATCAACGTACGCTTTCTCTCTCTCTCT
>NW_027070045.1:42478-95691 GCF_002906115.3 Quercus suber
AAAAAAAAAAAAAAAAAAAAAAAATCTAAAAAGCACTATAACAAAAGAACTAAAGTTTTAATCAAGTTTAAGAAGAATATACTCTAGACTACTCTCCTCGGACTTTGCTGAAGAAGGATTTTTAGCATAGAACCTGTTTTCCTTTGTTTTATTTCAATCTTATATAAAAAAAAAAAAAATAAAAAAATAAAAACAGACAAATTGGCTATGTTTCAATCACACCAGTAGATTCTCAAAAAAAAAAAAAAAAATACTCCTCTGTTTCAATCTCTCTCTCTCTCTCTGAGCTAGCCATATCCGGTTTCTAGCAGTAAGAGCTATGGGCACCCTTCTCCTCCACAACCCAATATCGATGGCGAAACGCCCTTGCCCTTCACAAATTCCACCACCAGCGCCGCCTCCTCTCAACCAAATGGACGAGCTTCTAGAGACTTTCCTATCCTCTTCCTCCTCTCTCTCCGTTGACCTCTCCTTCGACCGCCTCCTCGAGTCCCGAGCTTCCAGCGACTCCGACCAAGCTCATCTCATCGACACCGCCGTCACCTTGGGCTCCGCCCTCCTCCACGCCGCCAAACGCTCCGCTCGCAAACGCGCCTCCTCTCACAACTCCCTCTATTGGCCTCTCCCTCGCGAGCTCACCATCAACGTACGCTTTCTCTCTCTCTCAATTTCGTGTCCAAATTTGTCTTACGCTGCGTTTTGCTTTGATTCTGCCGAATGTATGGTTCGGATTATTAGATTGAATGATTTGCAATGCTGATTTTGGATTGAAATGATAATCAATTGACTGTGATTGTGATTCTAGGTATAATTCAATCCTCACAGTGGTTCTTTCTGTAATTCTTGTAAGTCTCATGTCTCTATTTGTTTTGATGGTGAAAATTTGTGGTTGAGATTCGTAGATGAGTTCATGCAATGTTGATTTTGGATAGAAATAATGAGTTCTTTTGTGTCCAATTTGTTTCGTAACCAAAACGCTGCGTATTGCTTTGATTTCTTCAAAATGTGTGGTTCAGAGTATTAGATTGAATAATTGCAATGCTGATTTTGGATAGAAACGATCATCAATTGACTGTGATTTTGATTCTAGGCAATGGAACTTTCTGTAATTTCTCTCAATTTTGTATCCTAATTTGTTTTGAATTGTTGAAAATTTGTGGTTGAGATTTGTAGATGAATGCTTGCAATGTAGTATTTGGATTGGAATGACAATTTGAGTAATTTCTAACAGTGGTTCTCTCTGAAATTTCTCTCAAATTCGTGTCCAATTTGTTTCATTACCGTACACTGCATTTTGCTTTGATTTCTTCAACATGTGCGGTTCAGATTTGTAGATTGTATTATTGTAATGCTGATTTTGGATAGAAATTATAATTAATTGAGTAGTTAGTGTGTGATTATGATTCTAAGTATAATTCCAGTCTCGCAGTGGCTCTTTCTGTAATTTTCTCAACTTTGTGTCCCAATTTGTTTTGATGTTGAAAATTTGTGGTTGAGATTCGTATATGAATGCTTGCAATGTTGATTTTGGATAGAAATGATGAGTTCTTATGTTCTCTCTCTCTTGCATGGCTCGCTCTGCAATTTCTCTCAATTTTGTGTCCAATTTGTTTCATCACCAACATGCTGTGTTTTGCTTTGATTTCTTCAAAATGTGTGGTTTGGCTTATTAGGCTGGATGATTGCAATGTTGATTTTGAATAGAAACGATAGTTAATTGAGTAGTTAGTGTATGATTGTGATTCTAGGTATAATTCCATTCTCACAGTGGCTCTTTCTGTAATCCTCTCAATTTCATGTCCTATTTTTTTTTTTTTTTTTTGAATTGTTGAAAATTTGTGGTTGAGATTCATATATGAATGCTTGCAATGTTGATTTTGGATAGAAATCATCATGAATTGAGTAATTTCTCAAAGTGGTTCTCTCTATAATTTCACTCAATTTTGTGTCCAGTTTGGTCATCACCATACACTGATTTTCTTTGATTTCTTCAAAATGTGTGGTTCAGATTTGTAGATTGAATCATTGCATTGTAGATTGAATCATTGCAATGTTGATTTTTGATAGAAATGATCATAGATTGAGTAATTTCTCGCAGTGGCTCTTTCTGTAATTTCTCTCAATTTCATGTCCCAATTTGTTTTGATGTTGAAAATTTGTGGTTGAGATTTGTAGATGAATTCTGTAATGTTGATTTTGGATAGAAATGATCATGAATTGAGTTTTATATAAAGTTTCGATGTGATTTTGCTCTATTGCATATGTATAATGATATTAAAAATGTGAAAAATTATGTGTTAGGGCTTTGTGGAAAACTGGAAAGGAAATGTGTGGTTGGATTGGATGTTATGTTGTGTATGTGTGGCTCTTTCTGAAATGTCCCTCAATTTTGTGGTCCAATTCGTTTCATTCTGTATTTTGCTTTGATTTCTCTCTAATTTACTTTGATGTTGAAATGTGGTTGAGATTTCTCGATGAATGCTCGCAATGTTGATTTTGGATAGAAAGATGATGATTTGGTTGGATTCATTGTTGATTGAGAGCAGAGTATGCCTTTGAGATTCTAGAATAGTTGCTTACATTACATTACATAACATATATTTTTATGTTGCGATGATGGTGCTCTATTTTGGTTTTTTATAAGTAATGAAAAATATATTAAATATGCAAAAAGTGTGTCAGCTAAGTATACAGGAAGTCAGGGAAAAAGTACAATCATGTGCAAAAATTACAAGAGTCCATTAAAGCATGAACTGAAAAAAGAAAGAAAAAAAAAGGATCAAAATCCTAACACCACAACCCAATCCAAAAGAGTTTTAAAGAAGAAAAGTTTAAGATCTGGAACTGTTTTTTCAGAATTCTCAAAGTTCTAGTTATTTCTCTCCTGCCAAATGCACCACATCAAACAATGTGGGACAGCCATCCAAATAGCACCATTTCCATGTCACACAAACTTTCCTTGCCAACAAGCTAAAAGCTCATCCACCATCTTCAGCATAACCCAATGAATACCAAATAAGGTGAACACCATAGACCACAAGTCAAAAGCAATAGAACAATGGGTAAAGGTGGTGGTCTATTGATTCCACATTCCTTTTATACATACAACACCAATCTAAAATCCAAATTTGCGGTTTCAGTAGATTATCAATTGTCAAAAGTTTCCCCAAAACTGTAGTCCAAACAAAAAAAGCAACTCTAGGAGGGACGTTAGGCTTCCAAATAGTCTTCCAAGGGAAGGAATGGTCTATGCTTCCAGTCAAGACCTGGTAATATGATCGAACCTCAAAACCTCTTCTCTTGGCAGGCATCCAACAAATCTTATCCTCCCCAACTCCTCTCAAAGAGACTACATAAATACTATCCATGAAATTGGATAAAGACTCCAATTCCCAATCCTGATGGTGCTCTATTGCATTGTTTAATGACTTTAAGAATGTGAAAAGTTATATCTTAGGACTTAGTGGAAAGGAAATGTGTGATTGTAGGTATTTTCAATGCTTGATACACAAAGCCTATGCTATGCGGCAGCAGCTTGTTCAATGTTCAATAAGTATGCGAGAGATCCTCCATGCTATGCTGATATTGACTTGACAACAATTGTCCCGAAAGTTAACAATGCAGTGGTGTCCACGATGATCCATCGAGCTGGAACATCACTTCAGTAAGAATATTCTTCAGCTAAGAAAATCCTTCATTATGCTGCGTTCTATATTTACTCCCATGAATCTTGGATTGTATTTTGCTCGATTAACTTATTATGATAACTGTGGCTTAATGGTTGTGCAAACAAAACTCAAAATGATTAATTACTTGATAAATTTGAAAAATATAATCAATAGAAAATATGAAAGTCATCTAATTATTTAAAACATAAGCATAACATTTTATAAGTTCTATTATGCTTTACAAAATATGTGCAATCATAATAGTCATGTTCAAACCCAAGTATATGGTTCAGTCAAAGCATAGCCAATAGTAAACTATCCTTGATCATGTTTTTATATCCAATGGCTAGTTGCATAGTTTTAGTGATTCACATATATTTTTTTAAATTAAAAAAAAAAAAAAAAAAAAACCCCAAAGGGCGTGCTTGAGGTGCAGTTCATTGAATGCGTTTAGCTTCAACCAAGCGAAGTGCTTTGCCTTGGGACTCCAACTCCAAGCTTTGAGTTTTAAGCATACCTAAGTGCACTTTTAAGAACATTGTATCTAATTTGATACTTCTGTGTCGCTGTAATTAGGTTCTGTTGTGCTCATATATTAGGGACATAAGGTTTGATGATCCTGTAAAACTCTGTTGCTCTACTTTGTCAATTTTTAAGGTTTTTATTGCAGATGCAGAGGCCCATAAGTTGTTATAGAAAGTTCTTTGTGCAACAAATGACTATGCAAGTTTTTTGAGCAATTGGCTGTTTGTCTAGTAAATGCTTTAATCATGCATATATGGTAGTCTCTTTTTCATATTTTCTATCTTTCTTCTGTGTCTCTCTTAAATGATTATTCAGGTCTCTTAAGCTTGGTATAGTTCCAGGCCCAATAGTATCACCTGGATCTTGTCAGCCGTTGGTTTATTCCATCAGAAATTCAGTTGATGTGCCTAAGTTTTCATGGAATGATAAGAGATCAAGACAAGGGAAGGAGTCATCAATTCTTACTAGATCATGCTTAAGCCCTTTAGTTGGGGACAATGGTGCTCCAGGGTACTGCTGAATCCTTTCACTTGAAAATTTGCCATTTATAAGTGACTTGTTTTGTTCATAAAATTTTATTTTTCATATTTTAAGGACTCTTTTGAGAAGGTTACACCTTTACAATATTGAAAGAATGGATAACACATCACTTTGTGGGGCATTGTCGGCTTGTCCATCTCTCCTTGATCTGGAAATTGTTGGCCTGTAAGTTGGCTTGAACTGATTCATGCTTCTACTGATTCTTGCTGGTTTAAGAAATGTGAAATTTGTTGGTTTTAGATATCTATGAGCCGACTTTTTCTTCTCTGCATTCTTGTTGGTTTAAGCACACTATAAGGAAATATTTGAGCATCAGGTTATGGCTACTGGACAATAACTTGCATGCCCATGTTGTTAGTTGTTACAAGGTAGGAATCAGCATATATGCGTGTGTATGCTGTTAGCCTTTTGCTTGTACATGAGTTGCTTTTGATGCTGAATATGTGCATTTTTGTGCTAATGTCATCTGAATTTTGTTATATTATAGATTATGGTTTGTTGATTTTTTTGTACTGCTTGCTTTAGTGGATGTTCATTCTGAATTTGAGTAGATAGAGTGATTTTTTTATTGTTTAATCATTTACTGAATGAAGAATACAACCTATCTTCTCTTCTCTGAACAAATGTTACTCTACTAGTTTGGGCCTTCAATTTTATAAGTTAGTAGCACATTTTGGTCTGTATAAACTGCATATCTATTTCCTTTAGTACTTTCAATAACGTTTTTTCCCACTTATTTTGAATTGACTAGTCATGTTGAATTGAGGCAAACATTGATGTCCGTGAGTGCAAACTGTCACTTAATAGAGCGACTGTTCTTTGAGTCTTCAAAAACAGGTTTAGTGTCTCCTTCATTGGGATGTGTTCTTATCATGCTATCAAAAAAAGAAAATATTCTGATTACCATGTGTTTCTTTTTAAACATCAGGCAGGGATGACAGTTTGAAAACACCAACATGCACTGATCTGGTAGAAAATTGTCCTCATCTAACTTCATTGGCACTTAGAGGGTTTAAGCTCCATGATAACAAAGTCCGTGTACTTGTTAAGGTATGCTCCTTGGCAATTTGAGAATCAATATTAGACATGTATTTGGTTTATGAAAATTTTCCATGTTAGTTTTTGTTACTAACAATAAATTTGTTATGTAATTTTCCTTCACAACATATGACTTAATTGATGCTTGAGTTTAATGCCTTGAATCTTCTTTTTTTTTTTTGGTAAATTACACACACACACACCCAGTTGAGTCTTGAATCCATGACCCCACCCTCCACCTAGCACTTGCAAGGGGAGGAGGTGCTAGTTGAGCTAGAGCTTATTGGCTTTATGCCCTGAATCTGTTATTGCCTTAGTATCTCATTCAATATGGCAACAAAGCAAGCTAATGCCAAAGGAATGAGTATTATAACTAGAAAGGACATGTGAACTAACTCCATATTGTGGAAGAAATGCTTTGTGGATTTTCCTGAGTTTAAGGAGCATGCTTAATGAACTGTAGTCTTGTAGGATGTATGAATCCATAAAAAAGAGTACCTTTGAGATTCTGACAAAAATATTAGACATTCATTATGTTCGAGAGTGCTTTGTTCTTAAACTCACCTGATAATTCATGGACAAGGAATCTTACTACTACTTAAATAGGGTGCCCTTTTCAAGCTGGATTTACTAAGGTAGTCTTGCATTTCTGTCAAACACAGCTTTTGTAACTTTCCCCCCTTAAATTATTTATATTTTTATTACCATATATTTCTCCTCTTTTTGAACTTGTGATATTATAGCACCAAAAAACAAAAAAAAAAAAAAAAAAATTAGTGGACCTTCTTATTAAATGGAAGTATAAATTTTCACTCTCTGAAGCTCATATGGGAAGTGGATCTGTTTTTAACTGATAAAAAAAAAAGATTGATCTGTTTTTCACATTGGAAGATATATGATGTGAATCTTAGATAGGTGAAATTTTGGAATTCAGCTGGTCTTTTTTTTTTTTGGGATAAGTAATTGCAATTTATTAAATATTAAAAAGTGTACACACAGAGTATACAAGTCATAGAAAACAGCAATGCAAGGAAAAAAGAAAGAAAAACAAGAAACAAGCTGTAATATTAACAGCACAAATGTAGAGTCTAGAAACTCCATCCAAGAATATGTTGAGAGAGTAAAGGACATCGATCCCCATTCATAGAGTCTTCAAATATAAAAACTTCAGACTTGGCACAGTGGACTCACTATCCTTGAAAGTGTGGTGATTCCTTTCACCCCAAATGCACCACATCAAACACGCTGGGGCTGCCCCCCACACTGTCACATTTCTACGAGGACCCATTATACCATTCCAAGACTCAGCATGGGAAGAACGGAACTTGGCATAACCCAAGAAATCCCAGCTAGGCAGAAGAGAAAAGCCCACAGATCAGAACCAACTGGGCAATACAACAAGTGACTTATAGTTTCACCACCTGATCTGCACAAAGAACACCAATCCGCTATAACAATGCGCCTATGTCACAGATTATCCGTTATCAGAATTTTACCCAGGGCTGCCTCCCACACAAATAAAGAAACTCCAGGTGGGAAAGATTTTTCCAAATGAACTTCAAAGGGAACTTGGATGTATTAGTTAGTACCTCTAGTTTGAAGCACTCTATATAAACTTTTGATTTGAAATCCTTTCTTAGGAGAAGGGATCCAAACCAATTTATCACTATCAGGAGGACTAACCTTTGCCGCATACAAATCATCCAATTTATCACTGTCAGGAGGAATTTAGTTGGTCTTATAAGCTTATTATTGTCAATCATACTATGTAGTGTTATTTGTTAACTCAACACAGAAGGTGAAGGTTTGAGTCGTATATCCATTACTGTGAAATGGGCTTTTACTTTGTTATTCTATTGGTTAGATATATCATTTTCAAAGTTTGCATAGTGGGTAATTGTTTATTTTCTTGGAATTTCTTTGGCCCTTGTATGAATCAAAACTTAGTTACAGAGAACTACTTTGAGTTGAACTGTGATAGTCCAATCTTTGTCGGCGCTCATGCAGGGATTTCAGAAACTAAGATATGTTGACTTTTCAACATCTTACTCTATCACTGGAGGCTTTTTAAGGTCAGTGAATCTTCAATGCACAAGACTTTTTGAGAGTCATACTATATTTTTGTATTTTGGAGAAGATTCTTCCCATTTCAAATGGATTCAATTCATGGCTTGAATTAATTATTACAAATCTAAAGTTGTATCTAGGGCAATGTCATTTAAAATGTAAAATGATGTGGCTTTGTGTACATTATTAGATATAAGAAATAAAATCTTAACTGTAAAATGCACTTTCAGGATCCTGTTCCTTGTATTTGAATTGTCTCTTTTAGATACATTCTCTCATTAGATAAGTCATCTTTTTGTGCTTAGGAACCTTGGAAGCAGCATGGGTGGAAATCTACTTGAGGTCTTGATTTTAAGGGACTGCATGCATCTCAAAGAGGTACAATGATCTCCCTCTCCCTGCCAATGAGCTTCGGCTCACATGGTACCTCAGGCTGTGGATTCAAAGCCCACTGAGTGTGCATGTAACTGGCCAATTAAAAGAAAAAATGATCTCTCTTTTTAACATTCAATTTTTGTGTGCAGGTTGAAGTTGCTCGGTTATTGACAGCTGTTATCGAAGGGGATTATAAGTGCCTTAAACATCTTGTGGGTGGATAGAAATTTTGATAATACAACTTTTTATGTAAATGTGATTTTGAAATTATGGCTTGATGTGTAGTTTCTCTTCTAATTCTTAATACTACTTCAAATAGGACATATCCAACAAGGAAGGTTTAGCTTCTGAGGGTGACTGGTATGATAGATGCTACAAATCTAGGTAATGGTTCTCCCTTCTTGATTATCTCTGTCTTGACTATATTGCCTTAATTTCTATTTAAACTAATTTTTGTTTATATTGTGCAGTGTCATTCCTATAAAGCAGGTTTTGGCAGAAAGGCCTGATGTCTGTTTGCTGGCTGAGTTTCCAACTGAAGGAAGGTTGGTTTAGTCTTCATTTATTATGGTTGATCCAATGGAATGGTGTCTTTGGAACAATGTATGATACTGTTCTGGGAATCTGGCTTGTTTTGCAGTTACATTGATATTGATCAAATGGCTGACATCGTGCAAGAGAGTGAGGTTGGTCTGCCGTCACAGCTTAGCAGTCACATATCAGATGCTTCAATGTTTACAAGCTCGTCTGAGAGTAGCTACAACAGTGATCAAGGTAGTGGCAATGAGGATGGCCGTGATGCCAATTACGTTATTTATGAGGAAAGCTCAGATGAAGTGGAAATTGATTTGGTAACACCTTCTCTCTCTCTCTCTCTCTTTTATGAAAATTATGGAATCTGACCATCTGGAAGTTTGGTATTTCTGTATAGGAATACTTGAGTTTATGTTAGCTTCATAAATTGTATAGCAAGGTCACTTTTAAATAACACCTTAATGGCTCTTCCATGCTAATAATACAAGACATGTAGTTTACTGCAAGGTTTTATGAGGATTGCAGATGTTGGGTAAATGCCATGTCGGTCTGACTTGTGGCTCACAATATAGCATTGTCTTGAAGCATGATTCTTGTATCTTCTTCACTGGTCCAGCAGTGCTTAAAATTTTCTTATCCCATTAAGTGATTGATAATGTTTGTTAGTGGTTACCCCCTGTACTGCTGGCTCTGTGGGCTATGATTAAAAATGTAGCTGTCTTTGCACACTCAGCATTTGTGAAAAATGTTGCTGTTTCTTACACATGCTTTCTCTAACAGAATGAAGGCTTTTATGGAGCGCAGGCTGAAGTTTCATTGGCAAGTTAATTCATGGACCTTGTTGGCCATTTATCCCCGACTTTATTACAGCTGGTGGCTGGGGGCCTTTTGAATTTGCAAAATATCCCAGTTTGGTTTATAACGTCCAGTAGCGGCTTCCTGTCCAATTTACCAAGATGGAATGCCACCTTGAGGGCATTTTACGCCTATATTTTTTTTTCCCCAGTTATCAACCATTCCTGTTCTGTTAGTCTTGAGGGTAATGGTTGATGCTTCCACCTGTCTCTAAATCAATAAGTATCTACTATCAAGAGACCCTTCCTCCATTTTTTGTTTTTGTTTTTGTTTTGGGGGGGGTGGGGGAGTGGGGGAGGAGGAAGGTGGTGGCGTCCTTTTTAGTACCAATCTTTCATGATTTTAGCTATAATGCAAATGTAAAATCTGTTGTATTTTTTTTTTCTACTTATATTTTTCCCTTGTAATTTTTACAGTCACATATGCTAAAACCAATTTTATCAGTCTTGCAGGATCCTGTAATTGCATCTCATCCCTGCCAGATGATATTGATAAACTATACATCAAATATAAGTTCATATGGTATGATAGAACTGTTTTTTGGGTTGTAGAGTTTTATATAAAAATCAGTAGCAACTGGTCAACAAAATGACTAGATCAATTGTAGATGAAATTTTCTCTCATGTTCCTTGTTCTATGATAAGGCACCTAAAAATAAAAATAAAAATAAATTAACTAAAATGAGTTTAAATGGAAAGAACCTTGTCTTGACGTCAAAATTGAATATTCCATGTAGAGCAACGGATATTAAGGCGAAATATGGTGCAACATGAATAAATTGGTGCAAAATGGTGAGGAGAGGATATCCCTCCAGTTTTGTTCGCCTTTGGGGCTTTTTGTATCCTCCGCCAACCCAACAGTCCACTTTTTATTTAAATGCCATGTGTCTGTTGTTGGCCCTAAGAAGTAAGAAGTAAGAAGTAGTCCTTCCTTCCCTTTTAATAATAATAATAGTCGGTGGTCTGTTGAAGCTGAAACAGATTCAAAGAAATCCCAAAGGCAGCGGCAGGGTGCCATCGATCAGTCATCACCATGTCAAGCAGTGGCACAACTCCAACAAACCAAACAACATACAAACCGTACCGGCACCTCAAAACCCTAACAGCCCACACACGCGCCGTCTCGTGCGTGAAATTCTCAAACGACGGAAACCTCTTAGCCTCAGCCTCCTTAGACAAAACCCTCATCATCTGGTCCGCCCAAACCCTGACTCTCCTCCACCGCCTCACCGGCCACTCCGAGGGCATCTCCGACCTCGCTTGGTCGTCCGACTCCCACTACATCTGCTCCGCCTCCGACGACCGCACTCTCCGCATCTGGGACGCACGCGCCTCCACCAGCGACTCCTCCCACGTCAAGACCCTGAAGGGGCACTCCAATTTGGTCTTCTGCGTGAACTTCAGCCCCCAATCGAATCTGATCGTGTCTGGGTCTTTCGACGAAACGGTGCGTGTTTGGGAGGTGAAGACTGGGAAGTGTTTGCATGCGATCAAGGCGCATTCTATGCCTGTTACGTCTGTGCATTTCAATCGAGATGGGTCGTTGATTGTATCGGCGAGTCACGATGGGAGTTGTAAGATTTGGGATTCGTCTAAGGGTACGCTTTTGAAAACGCTTATTGATGATAAGGTTCCTTCTGTTTCGTTTGCTAAGTTCTCTCCAAACGGCAAGTTCATCCTCCTGGCCACGCTAAACGACACCCTCGTAAGTTTCTCTCTTTCTTTTTTTCTTTTTTCAATTTTAGGTTGAGTTCAAATGCTACTAGTCCAGGAGTTGTGTTTGTATTTTGAAATAAACGCTTTTTTCAGCTCCCATAACGCCTAACTAAGCGCCACCCCTTACACTCGGAATTGTAATTACAACAATATTCTAACACACTCAAACTTTCCACCACTTTAGCATGTCGTGTCCATACTTTTATTCATTCTTTTTTCGATTATAATAGGCATTGTTTTGTGTAAATTGCATAGGAAAAAATAAAGTGATTTTATTTTATTGTCTTGTTGGAGTTGGTGTCGGTGTTGATTAACTTTGTGTAAACTTGAGTGTAAAACTAAATATGAGGAAAAAGAAGCGGCCTTAAACTTAAAAGGATGCGAATACTGAATAGTTTTTTACCCTTTTTTATATTGTGTTTTAAGCATTGTTATTGTTGATTAATTTTGAGTAGATTTAAGAGTGCGAAGATGATAAGGAAAACAATGCAGGTTTGGCATTTATGAAATGGGTAATTTAAAGTAATTTGATTAGCAAATATCTGCTTGATTGTGAGCAAAAGAGTTTCGAGTTTTATGTATTTTATTTTTTTATGGTTTGAGTTCAAACATTTCACTTTTGGTTTGTGTACCTTTTCAATATGATTATGGATTTTGAGAGTAAATTTAATGATAAAAAAGATGTGGGTTCGGCTTTTGTTGATTTTTTTTTTCTTAAAAAATTATGCGGTAAGCATTGCAGTTGATTAATTTTGCATAGAGTTAGGAGTGTAAATCTAAAGGGAAAGAAAATTGTGGGTCTGGCATTTTCTGGTTTGTGTAATGGGTAATTCAAAAGAATTTGACTAGCGGATTTCAGCTTGATTTGGATTGTAAGCATCCTGAAATTGCTTTAATATCCATTTTTAAGTCAATTTAAGGTGAAAAGTTTGGGTGGGTTTTTTGTGGTCATGTCAAAGGGCAGTGGAATGGGTTTGCATTATTGGATTATATGAGGCACTTTTGTAATTGTTTTAGTAGCACTACCATGTAAATTTAAGAGAAATGGATCTGTTATGATTGGTAATTCAACCTTGGTGCCAACAAGAAACATGAGGAAACTTTTATGTGTGGCTAAATGTATTAGATTTTTTTATTGACTCGATGGTTGATTTTGTAACATTAAGGATAAAGGTAGGTAGTCATAAATCCAGAGTGTGCAGAGTATTCACTGGATGTTTCTGATAGCTTGACCATGTTAGTTTATCCTTAGTGGTAATTTTGAAAAACTTGAGGAAAGAATGAAATTAGAATGTGCAGTCTGGCTCTAATGGTCCTATTGTTCTTAATGGACTGAGGATATAGTTTCTTGTTTTTACCATTTTCAAATACCCTTGTAATGTTCCTTTTTCTGTTTTTCCAATTCTTGGTGCAGAAGCTGTCAAACTACTCAACTGGAAAGTTTTTGAAGGTTTACACAGGGCATGTGAACAAAGTTTACTGCATTACATCCACGTTTTCTGTCACAAATGGGAAATACATTGTTAGTGGGTCGGAGGATAACTGTGTTTATTTGTGGGATCTTCAGCAGAAAACTATGATTCAAAAACTGGAGGGCCACTCTGATACTGTCATTTCTGTTACTTGTCACCCAGCTGAGAACAAAATTGCTTCTGCAGGCCTTGATCGTGATAGAACTATTAAGGTCTGGGTTCAAGATCCATGATTTGTTAAGAAAAGATAGGATTGTTTAAGAAACTGTATGGGGATCAATGTATAAATTAACCTTTTTTTTTTCTTCTCCTTCTTCTTCTTCTTCTTCTTCTTCTTTTTTTTATTTTTTATTTTATTTTATTTTATTTTATTTTTTATTTTTTTTAATTTGAATTAAATATAAAATGTATGGTTCTTTTAATAGGTAACTTTTTTTAACATTTTTTTTAGAGGGTTTCAACTTATGGTGTCCACTCCTAATAATAATTTTTTATCATCAGATCAAAATACTAATCAGTTTTTGGTGTAGATGGAGATTAAATATCAGATCTTTTATACAACTATCAGAGATTTTATCAATTGAGCTAATTAGAAGTCACCAGTGGACGCCGTGTCGTCCAAGATTAGGAAGGTCATCCGCCTGATATATTAAAAATTTAAATGTTCAAAATTGCAATAAAAATTTAACCTATGAGTGCCTCCGAAGGAGGTCGTTCAGCATGGAGTTACATGGACAATCGCCTAACACTTAGAAATTTTCAGAGTAAATCTCTATCCAAAAATTTATAATGAGAACCATGTTCTACTATTCTGAAATGAGACCGAAATCCTTATTCATCGCTTTAACTTCCCACTAAGTTCATAACTTCCAATAGCAGTTGTAGAAGTTTAATCTGAAACTTCTAACTTCCACCGACGTTGGAGAAGTTACTAAATAAGTAATCATCCTAAAACTCACTATAAAAGGACTTAGCCATATTAAATTAAGGTAAGTTTTCACCACTTATAAAGTTGGAGTTCATGAGTTTGAAAGAGAAAACTAACTTAAGCATTGGAAGGTTATTGGCCAATGCACTCCGGTCACCTTTGATTTTGCGCTTCTTTCTTTTCAGGCCTTCCAAGCAACCTCAAGCCCATTGAAACCTGGAGCATTCAACCTACTGATTTTCTATGTATCATTAGTTGACGCCGTCTGTGGGGAAGTTAATTTTGTGCTTTGCAATTTATCTTTCTTTGACAAAAGTCTGTATGGTCTAGACAAAGTCAATGACCACTAGTCCAGGCTATCAGGAGAGTGAAAATGCTTCCAGCCACCCCAATCGCGCTCAACAGTCCGCACCTACTATGCAACTGCCTTCTGTCCAACAAATGCAGTCTATGGTAGCCGTCATGGCAAAGTTAACCCGTCAAAATCAGGAGTTAACTCACGAGATCAATCAAAGGATGCAACGTCATGAACGGTGTGTAGAAGGGCAAGCTCAAAGTCAAAAAGCTAGAGAAGGAGAAAATGTTGAGTGTGAGAATCACTCAAGGGGTACTGTTTCACGCAAAATGCCACACTTGGAAAAGGAGATGGATCAATGAGAAAAGCCATGGACGAGATGAGGGAAAATATGAGAATGATGAATCATGTAGATGACTTAGTTCATCGAACTGATTCCCCTTTCATAACGTCCATCAACAGTCATCCCCTGCCTTCCAAGTTCAAGATGCTTGCATTAGACTCATATGATGAAACGTGTGACCCATGTAATTACATTGTTACCTTCAAGACTATGATGCACCTTTAGGGGGTTCTGGACGAGATAATGTGTAGGGCCTTCCCAACCACCCTTAAGGAACCTGCATGAGTGTGATTTAGTAAGATGCCTCCAAACACTATTAGTTCCTTCGAGGAGTTGAGTAAGTTGTTCGTCAATAACTTCATTGGAGGTCAAAGGCATAAGCACTCCTCATCCAGTTTGCTTACTATAGAGTAAGGAGATAATGAAAGTTTACGGTTTTTCATCACTCGCTTCAACAAGAAAGCCTTGATGGTGGACGAGATGGATGATAAGCTGCTGTTAGCAGCTTTCCACAGTGGAGTTAGTTCAGATTTATTCATCCATAAGCACAATGATCAAGAATCACAGACCATGGCTAAACTCATCCACTCAACCCAAAATTTCATGAATTTAGAAGATGCGATCATTGCCAAGAAGAGAAAGAGAGTAGAGCGGATGGAAGCAAAGTTCCCACATCATTCTAAACAAGGCCCTCATCCAAAGAAGGCCTAGACGGGAGAAAAGAAGGATAAAGACAACATGAAGATAGGTTCGTCTTTAGGACGAAGTCTGCATTACACACCCTTGAATGTTCTGCTTGATCAAGTGCTTATGCAGATCAAGAATGACCCATCCTTAAAATGGCCAGAAAAGATGAAGGGAGATCCTAATAAGCGTAATAAAAATAAGCATTGTCGCTTCCATAGTGACCACGGGCATGAGATGAACGATTGTTATGACTTGAAGCAGCAGATTGAGAATCTCATCAAGTAGGAAAAGTTGAGGAATTTTCTTAAATGAGATCATAAGGACGAAAAGTTAAAGGGTAGAAAAGCCGTCACGACCCCCACTTGGAGAAATAAGAGTTATTGTAGGAGGAACTTCAACAGGATGATCCTCCAAGTCAAGGAAGACCTACTTGAAGGTGGTGCAGAACGTTCAATTCTTTGGACGACCACCAAGGACTGAGGGGGCAAATGAGCAGGCTATCACCTTCATGAACGAGGATGCTAGAAGGGCCCATCATCCATATGACGATTCAATCATCATAACCTTACTTATTGCAGACTACACAATTAGAAGGGTGCTAATAGATAATGAGAGTTTTGTAGAGATCAACTTCGTCTAATGAACGCACCCTTAGTTAGATTCGTAGGAATGAAGGTACAACCAGTGGGCACAATTACTCTACTCGTCATGGTAGGGGCATATCCACAGTAAATAACTAAAGAGGTGAATTTCCTTGTCGTAGATTGCTTGTCTTTCTACAATGTCATCATTGGACGACCAACTCTGAATAGTTGGAAGGCAGTGACGTCCACCTACCACTTATCTGTCAAGTTTCCAATAGATTATGAAATAAGACAAGTACAAGGAGATCAGTTAGCAGCTAGAGAATGTATTTATTCATGTTGGCTATAGATAAGCATGTGCTGATGATGAATATAGAAGAGAGAAGGGTTGCTACAGAGCCCATTGAAGTACTGGAAGACGTTCCTCTAGGCGAAAGTAACCCTGAGGTTTACCAGAATTGGAACAAGCGTGGAAGAGAAGACGAAGCAAGATCTCGTCCAGTTCTTAAAAAAGAGCATTAATGTTTTCGCGTGGAGTCACGAAGACATGCTAGGGATTGACCCAAGTGTCATTTCCCATTGTCTGAATGTGTATCCTTCCTCCAAGCTCGTTCGTCAAACAAAGAGGGTTTTTGCTCCTGAACGAGATAATGCTATCAAGGAGTTAACCACAACAAAGTTTATTTGGGAAGTTTATTACCCGGATTAGTTAGCTAATGTGATGATGGTCAAGAAGGCTAATGACAAACGGAGAATGTGTGTAGATTTCACCGATTTAAACAAGGCTTACCCCAAGGATAGTTATCCATTGCCCCGAATTGACTAGCTAGTAGACTCAACAGTAGGTCATAAGTTGTTAAGTTTCATGGATGCCTTTTCAGGTTATGACCAGATAAGGATGGATGAGGTAGATCAAGAGAAGATATCTTTCATTACCAGTCAAGGTCAGTTTTACTACAAAGTGATGCCTTTCGATTTGAAGAACGCGAGGCCAACTATTAAAGACTGGTTAATCAGATGTTTCGTTTACAGATGGGACAAAATGTAGAGGTATACGTGGATGACATATTAGTGAAAAGCTTAGATGAGAAGAAGCATCTGGATGACCTTCAGGAGACCTTTGACACGCTTAGATGATATAACATGAAGTTGAATCCAAGCAAGTGTGCCTTTGGAGTTTCGTCAGGGTCAGGGAAATTCCTAGGGTTTATGGTTTCATATAGGGGAATTAAAACAAATCCCGATAAGATCCAAGCAATACTGAACATGGAGCCACCAAGGAATATCAAGGAAGTCTAGTCTCTCATTAGACAAGTTGCAGCCCTTAACAAGTTTGTCTCAAAAGTTACTGACAAATATTTGCCATTTTTCAAGGTTTTCAAGAAGGCGTTTGAATGGACGGACGAGTATCAGAAGACCTTTCAAGACCTTACAGTCTTCCTCACAACAAATCTTCTATTAAGCCCGTCTACACTAGGTGAGGAATTATATTTATACTTAGCAATGTCCCCACATGTAGTGAGTTTAACACTAATCAAAGAATAAGGGAAGATACAAAAGCTTGTTTATTATACAAGTAGAGCGCTAAAGGGAACAGAGGGATGGTGATGGTGTAAGGAAAACGTGCTTAGCTTTGTCTCGTCCATATGGCCATCCATGACAAAGTACAAAGTAGGGAATGAGTGGCTTTTACACTCGTCCCTCTCTTGCAGTCCTTTTTGCACTCGTCCCTCATTCACTCGTCCATTGGGGGACATACTAGCAGCGAATCTCGTCCGTCTTTAGTGATGGACGGACGAGGTTTATCTGATGATGGCAAACTCTTCCAAAAGCCAAGAGTCACATTGTTGCGAACCAAGCCTTCTGTTAACTGTTGAACACAAGTCCCGATGAGGTAACTTCCATGGCAGTTATGGAAGTTATCTCTGAATCCTCCAAACTCTACAACGATAGGAAAAATAATTGTCAGGCTAACACTATATAAAGGCCCTTCTACGTAGAGGTAAAGGGGAGACATTTTCATTTTTCTAGAAAACGGTGAAGTCTTAGAAGTGCTTTCTTTTCTACTTCAACCTACTGACTTTACCATCGGAGGATTCAAGACCGGCCACCACCGGTCTTCTCTGATCTTCTTTGATTTTTCAGGACTTACCCTTTAAGATCATCAACGCCCGGAGACCTTTCAGCCCACTGATTTCCAAGGATTCATTAGTTGGTGCCGTCTGTGGGAAAGAAATTTGTTGCCCTTTGAACTTAATTTGTTGAGTTTTGTGATTTCTTTCACCGACAAAGAGTTGAAATGGTTCGGACAAGATCTAAGGCTACTAGTCCAGGCCCTCAACAAAGCAAGGACGCCTCCAGTAACCCTCATCGCGACCGTCAATCAGCACCTACCATGCAACCATCTTCATTCCAACACATGCAATCCATGGCCATTGCTATGGCGGAGTTAACTCGCCAGAACCAGGAGTTGGTCAGACAACTTGATTTAAGGAAGCAGCGTCATGAATGGAACACCAAAGAACGGGCCTAGAGTCAAGAAGAGGAAAGGAATGTTGAACCTGAAAACCAGTCAAGGGGTACCGCTTCACGAAGGGTACCTCATTTGGAAAGGGAAATGGATCAAATGAGAAGAGTTATGGACGAGATGAGGGAGAATATGAGGAAAATGAACCCTATAGAAGATTTAGTTCACAGGACTGATTGCCCCTTTGTGGCTTCCATCAATGCTCACCCTTTGCCACCCAAGTTCAAGATGCCTCCGTTAGATTCGTATGATGGGACGCGGGATCCTTTTGACCATATTGCCACCTTCAAAACTACCATGCACCTTCAAGGAGTTCCAGATGAAATTATGTGCAGAGCTTTTCCTACTACCCTTAAAGGACCTGCACGAGTGTGGTTCAGCAAAATACCTCCTAACACAGTGACGTCCTTCGAAGAGTTAAGCAAGTTGTTCATTAATAATTTTATTGGAGGGCAGAGGCACAAATGTTCTTCGTCTAGCTTGCTAACCATAGAGTAAGGGGAGAATGAAAGTTTGCGGTCCTTCATCATGTGATTCAACAGGGATGCCTTGGCAGTGGACGAGGTGGATGAGAAGCTCCTTTTGGCGGCATTCTATAATGGGGTTCATTCTGATTTGTTCATCCACAAGTTATATGAACAGGCGCCTCAAACCATGGCTGAACTAGTTAATTCAGCCCAGAACTTTATGAATGCAGAGGATGCTATCATAGCCAAGAAGAGGAAGAGAGTTGAGAAAGTGGAAGCCAACCTAATGCGTCAGTCAGAACAAGGTCCTCATCCTAAGAAGGGACGAACAGAAGATAGGAAAGACTGAGAGAAGAAAGCAGGTCCTTCAGTGCAGAATCAACAGTACACCCCTTTGAACATGCCACTCAAGCAAGTCCTTATGCAAATCAAGGACGAGCCTTCCTTGAAGTGGCCGAAGAAGATGAAGGGAGATCCCAACAAGTGCAATAGGAATAAGTATTGTCGCTTCCATAGAGATCATGAGCATGATACAGACGAATGCTTTGATTTGAAGCAGCAGATTGAGAATCTTATCAAGCAAGGGAAGCTGAGAAATTTCCTTGGACGAGATCACAAGAACGAGAAATTGAAAGGGAAGGTAGAGGAATTTTCACGACCACCACTCGGAGAAATAAGAATCATCCTAGGGAGAAGTTCTACAGGACAGACGTCTAAGTCAAAGAAGGCATACTTGAAAGTAGTGCAAAACGTCCAACTCTCTGAACGATCACCGAGAGCAAGGACTACGGACGAGCAGACAATTACCTTCACGGACGAGGATACCAAGAGAATTCATTACCCTCATGACGATGCTATTGTCATCACCCTCCTTATTGCTGACTACAAGACTAGAAGGGTGCTGATAGATAATGGAAGTTCAACTGATATTTTGTATTATCCAGCTTTTCAACAGATGAGGTTAGGATGAGACTGGCTCCGACCACCGAGCTCCTCCCTATTAGGTTTTAGTAGAATGAAGGTACAACCTGTGGGCATTATTTCATTACCAGTGACAGTGGGGGCATACCCGCAACAAGTCACCAAGGAGGTGAACTTCCTTGTGGTAGATTGTTCATCCTCCTACAATGCCATAATTGGAAGGCCAACTTTAAACAGTTGGAAGGCTGTTACATCCACTTATCACCTGTCGGTTAAGTTTCCTACAGAACAAGGAGTAGGACAAGTGCAAAGAGACCAACTAGTAGCAAGAGAGTGTTACCTGGCAATGTAGGCCATGGATGAACAAATTCAGGCCATGAATATTGAAGAAAAAAGAGTCGTGGTAAAACCTGCTGAAGTGTTGGAAGATGTTTCTTTAGACGAGACAAACCCGGAGAGGTGTACCAGAATTAGGGCAGATCTAGAAGAAAAAATTAAGGAGGACCTCATCCAGTTTTTGAGGAAAAACACTGATGTATTTGCTTGGACTCATGAGGATATGCCAGGTATAGACCCTAGTGTCATTACTCACTATCTAAATGTATGTCCTTCCTCAAATCTAGTTCAATAAAAGAAAAGGACGTTTGCCTCGGAGAGGATGATGCTATTAGAGACGAGGTTCAGAAGTTGATGGCGGCGAAATTTATACGAGAAGTATACTATCCAGATTGGTTGGCCAATGTGGTAATGGTCAAAAAGGCGAACGGCAAGTAGATGATGTGTGTAGATTTTACTAATCTCAACAGAGCCTGCCCCAAGGATAGCTATCCATTGCCGCGCATTGACCAACTGATGGATTCTACCGCAGGCGACAGATTACTTAGTTTTATGGATGCTTTCTCAGGATACAACCAAATAAGGATGAATGAAGCCAACCAAGAGAAGACATCCTTCGTCACTAGTCAGGGATTATTCTATTATGAAGTAATGCCCTTCAGTTTGAAAAATGCTGGAGCGACATACCAACGACTGGTTAACCATATGTTTCGTCCACAGATTGGGCGGAATGTCGAAGTCTATGTGGATGACATGCTAGTGAAAACTCAGGACGAGGGAAGGCATCTAGACGACCTGCAGGAGATGTTTGACATACTAAGGCAGTATCACATGAAGTTGAACCCTAGCAAATGTGCTTTTGGAGTATCGTCAGGGAAATTCCTTAGTTTCATGGTTTCACACAGAGGAATTGAGGCAAACCCGAAAAAGATTAAAGCAATTATAGATATGAAGCCTCTACAGAGTATCAAAGAAGTCCAGTCTCTTACTAGACAAGTTGCTGCCCTTAACAGGTTTGTTTCTAAAGCTACTGACAAGTGTTTACCATTTTTCAAGGTTCTAAAGAAAGCATTTGAGTGGACGGACGAGTGCTAGAGAGCCTTTCAAGACTTGAAAAAGTACCTCGTTACGGCTCCATTGCTGAGTCCGTCTGTGATAGGAAAAGAGCTGTTTTTATACCTGGCAGTAACCCCGCATGCTGTGAACGCAGCATTGATAAGAGAGGAAGGGAAAGTACAAAAGCTAGTGTACTATACAAGTAGAGCACTGAGGGGAGCGGAAGGACGATATCCCCTAATGGAGAAGTTGGCTTTCGCACTAATAACAGCCTCCAAAAAACTAAGGTATTACTTCCAGGCTCATGTTATCAACGTCATGACGAATCACCCACTCAAGAAAGCAATGAACAAATTGGAGGCTGCAGGACGATTGATTCAATGGGCTATCGAGCTCAGTGAATTCGACAAAAAGTACCAACCTAGGCATGCCATAAAAGCTCAAGTGCTGGCAGACTTCATTGCAGAGTTCACCCCAAGTTATGACGATGTAAGTAAGATGGAAGGCAACTAGAAATGGATCGTCCATGTAGATGGATCGTCTACACAGCACGCCGGAGGAATAGGTGTGGTTTTGCAATCTCCAGAAGGGGATAAACTGAAACACAAAGTTCGCTTGCAGTACCAAGCAACCAATAACGAAGTTGAGTATGAAGCTCTTCTTAAAGGGCTGGAATTGGCCAAGTCCATAGAAGCGAAGTCAATACTCGTCTTGGGAGACTCTCAACTAATCATGGGCCAGGTGAATGAGATGTACAAGGCTAAGGAAGAACGAATGAGGAAGTATCTTAACAGGGTGATGCGACTTATGAAAAAATTTGAGGAAACTAACTTCGTTCAAATCCCAAGGGAGGAGAATATGGAAGCAGATACCTTAGCGAAAGAAGCTTCGGCGAGTGAAGCCATCGACAAGTTTGATGAGATTCAGTATATGCCGAGTATAGACATCCCAGAAGTGCAACAGGTGCAGAGCAGAGAAAATTGGATGGCTCCAATTATATCATACTTAAAAGATGGACGACTTCCAAAAGAAAAAGACGAAGCAAGAAAGCTGAGGGTGAGATCAGCTAGGTACGTTCTTATGGACGAGGCTCTGTACAAAAGAGGCTTTTCCCAGCCTTATCTCCAATGTTTGGCTCCGGACAAAGCGAACTATATACTCAGAGAAATTCATGAGGGAGCGTGTGGCAATCATTCAGGAGCCAGATCACTTGTCCACAAAGTCGTCCGTGTAGGATATTACTGGCCAAATATGCAAGCTGATGCTAAGGCCTATGTCAAGGTCTGCGATCAATGCCAACGGTTCAGTAACGTCCCTAGACAACCATCAGAGTACCTAACCCCAATAACGGCCCCATGGCCCTTCGCGCAATGGGGATTAGACATCTTGGGTCCTTTTCCAATAGGTGTAAGGCAAATAAAATTTCTTGTGGTTGGTATCGATTATTTCACCAAGTGGGTAGAAGCAGAACCTTTAGCTAATATCACACAACAAAATGTCAAGAACTTCGTGTGGAAGAACATTGTGTGCAGGTTTGGCGTGCCCAGGGTGCTGGTATCCGATAACGGACGACAATTTGACAATGCATTCTTCAAAGATTTTTGCATACACTTCGAGATTCAGAATCACTACTCCTCACCCGCCCACCCACAAGCAAATGGCCAGGCTGAAGTCGCAAACCGATCCTTGTTAAAAATAATCAAGACTCGGCTTGAGGGAGCAAAGAGAGTATGGCCAGACGAAGTACCAGGTGTTCTGTGGGCATATAGGACGATAGTGAGAATTCCTACAGGAGAAACTCCTTTCAAACTAGCCTACAGAACTGAAGTAGTCATACCTGCAGAAGTGCACATGGCCAATCATAGGGTGGCAGCCTATCAGGACAAAGATAACGAGGAGCAACTTCGTTTGAACCTCGATCTAATAGACAAGGTAAGGATGGACGCTGAACAAATGATGGCGAGGTACAAAAACCTTATGGCTAGGCAATATGATGCAATGGTAAAGCCAAGGCGGTTTGACATAGGCGACCTCGTCCTGAAAAGGGTCTCCTTAACAACAAAGAACCCAGCTCATAGGAAGTTGGGACCTAATTGAGAAGGCCCCTACAGAGTTGTCAATTGCAAGAGACAAGGATCCTATTACTTGGAGGCCTTAGACGGGAGGAAGTTGGAGCATCCTTGGAATGTTGAGCACTTGAGGAGGTACTACCAGTAAAATGCTAGCCTAGATGAACATAACTTTGGATGAGCCTGGAGGCTGTCTATCTACATAAAAGACTTGTTTATTTATATTATATTGTCTTATTATTATGTTGAGCTTAAGGACAAAACTATGGTTTGGCTTGTATTTGTTTTTTCTTAAAAGGCATTAGTTTCTTAGGTACATGCCTCGTCTATAGGGGTGTGCAAAAAACCGAAGAACCGAAAAAACCGCTTCAAACCGGCCGAACCGATGTAAAAATTTCGATTCGGTTTCGGTTTTATTTTATAAAAAACCGAAAATTTCGGTTCGATTTTCGGTGTCAAATTTTAATACACCGAACCGACTGAACCGAACTGAAATATTATTATATAATAATATCATTAATATATTATTATATTATATTATTATATTAAATATATAATATTTTGTAAACAACTATTCTCTACCGGATATTTTCAAAAAAAAAAAAAGATTTGCTTTTCAGCTTTTGGCAGTTGGCAGATGCATGCTTTGCCAGCTTTGCTTTGGGCAGTGGGCAAAGTCCAATCAATCAAGAAACTAAGTTCAAACTAAGTTACCAAACTAAGTTATCAAGTGACTAAAGGGAAACTAAGTTCAGTAAGGTGCAGTGGGCCTTTTTCTTTTTTTTCAATCATCACTTCAAAGTTTCAAATTTCAAATGATCCGGCCAACATTTTAAAATCAATTAGATTTTAATCACCTATAATTAAACTAGCTAATTATCTAATTAAACTAAAATTAATTGAACTATAAAAGGAAAAAGTGGAAACCCTACCCTACATACCCGGCCCACTCTTTCATTTTCACTCTCAGTCTCACCCTTTCACTCTCTAACATTCAGAGTTTCAGACCTCAGGCCGCCCCACTTCTACCTCTCACACTTTCCACTCCTTCCCTCTGCCGTCGCCTCCACACGCCATTTTTTCAAGTTTATCTATGGTCATCTTACTTGTTAAGTCAAAGGTGTCAATTTTCTTACATTAAGTAACTATCTTTTCGTACGATACAATCCATAGCCTAAATTGAACAGATTGGTATGAACCTAGGATGAGAAAAATACTAAAATATAGTACTACACAGTAGCTCCAATTATGGTGGATTTGAAGCCAATGGCTTTCCTCATTGATGAGACTTTTTAGTTTGTGCATACTATTTTTGTTTGTTCTAGTACATGCTACTCTCTGCATATTTCTTATGTTTGGTTGAATCCAGATCATATAGCACACATATAAAGTCTTCTACTACTGCATGGTACATGCATAAAGGTTGAACATTTTAGATGGACCTAAACTATGTTCATTTATATGCTTCTTGCATGATTTTTTTTAGCATACAGGCTTTATGAAAAGGCTAACAAGGGGCTCTTCGAGAAGCACTGAAAATCAAACCACTAAATTTTCAATCAATGTCTTATATTAGTTAATTAATTTTCTAAACAAATAGTCAAATTTATGCAACACCCTACAAGGCGTGCTTGCTTAAATTTCTTCCAAACGCATGACACCTGTAAAGTTCTATCATCTATGCATACATTAATTGATTAGCAATTTTCCTAACAATTGAGCTTAATTGGGTCACTCACTCTATGGTTGGTACAAGGCAATAAAATCAAGCACTTGGTATTCATTAAAAAATAAATAAAAAATAAAAAATAAAGTCCTTGGTAGATGTCAGCCCATAAGTAAAAATTAAATTGAAGTGTTTGGAAAAGAAGAAAACTTTCAAGCCAATCTCTGACTGTTATGTTAATTTATTTTCTTATTGATGTTACAGAATTGAAAATCAATAACCCCATGTGCTTAACTGTGATGATGTTGTATTTGTTAATAGTTGACTGATGTTAGGGTATTTGTTAATAGATTACTTTCTTGTGAAGAGTCCTTTTTTTTCTTTTTTTCTTTTTTTTCTTTTTTCTTCTGTTGTTGACTTTTATTGTGTTATACTACTGTTATTGTTACCGTATTTTTTTATATTGTAGACTAGGCTCATTTTGGAATTAAATTTTATTTTTTATTTCTTACTTTTTATAGTTGCTGACTTATTGTGTTTTATTTTATTTTGTAGATGAATGAGACAAGGGAAATCGCAGAGGGTCAACACAATGAAGTGGATCAAGGGGCAACCAATGTGCATGAAGACAAAGGCAAACCCCCACTCCCACCAACTGCAGGTAATACTGGTAAAAAAAGATCTATTGTTTGGGGTCATTTTACTGTTATTGAAGGGGGGGAAAAACCTAGGTCAGCTTGTAACTATTGTGGCACAACCTATGCTTGTGACACTAAGTTAAATGGCACTACAGCCATGAGAAATCACATACAATCAAGGGGGGGGGGGGGGAAACCTAGGGCAGCTTGTAACTACTGTGGCACAACTTATGCTAGTGACACTAAGTTAAATGGCACTACATCCATGAGAAATCACATACAATCACAATGCTTGAAATATCCTCTTAGGGAGGACAAAAAAAACCAATCAACCCTAGCATTCAAACCTAAAGAAGAAGGAGAAAGTAGCAGTAAACTTGTGCCTTGGGTGTTTAACTTTGATGAATGTAAGAAAGCATTGGCAGAGATGATTATTCTAGATGAGCTGTCTTTTAGGTTTGTGGAGGGTTATGGTTTTAGGAAGTTTATGTGTGTTACCCAACCTAGGTTCAATCCAATCCCTTGCCGCACAACAATTGCTAAAACATGCTTTAGGGTGTTTTTAGATGAAAAACAAAAGTTAAAAGAAGCCCTAAGAGAGCAGCGGGTCTGCCTTACCACAGATACTTGGACATTTGTTCAAAATCTGAACTACATGTGTCTCACTGCCCATTTTATTGATAGTGATTGGAAAATACACAAGAGGATTCTTAGTTTTTGTTTAGTGGAAAATCACAAGGGTGAAACACTTGGGAAGGCAGTAGAGATGTGTTTACTTGATTGGGGGATAGATAAGATTCTAACTATTACAGTTGATAATGCTGCTTCTAATAGTGGGTTGATTTCTTTTATTCAAAAAAAGACTAAGCATAGGAAGGCAACAGTTTTAGGGCATAAATACTTGCATGTGAGGTGTAGTGCTCATATCTTGAACTTGATTGTTCGTGAAGGTTTAGTTGAAATGGATGAGACAATAGTAAAGGTTAGGAAATCTGTGAAATATGTGAGATCATCTCCACAAAGACAAAGCACATTTAAGTTATGTGTGGAGAAGGAGAAAGTTGACTTTAGAAATCAGTTGTGCTTAGATGTGCCCACTAGGTGGAACTACACTTATATTATGTTAGAGAAGGCTGAGAAGTATCAAAAGGCTTTTGAGAGATTGGAGGAAGATGATCCAAATTTTCTTAGGACAATTAGAGAGGAGGCAAAGGAAGAAGGAAATGATAGACATGAGGTTGCTTGGGGAATGGATGATGTGGATTGGGAAAAGATTAGGATCTTTTCTAAATTTCTTAAAATTTTTTATGATGCAACCTTGAGGTTTTCGGGTGCCAATTATGTCACTAGCAATTCTTTCTTTTTGGAGCTCATGTCAATTTATGACACAATTGAGTTAGAGCATGAAAAAGATAGTTATTTGTTGAGAAAAATGGCTGATTACATGAAGAACAAATTTGAAAAGTATTGGGGGAACTTTGATAATATGAACCATTTGTTGTATGTAGGGTTAGTTCTTGATCCTCGATACAAGTTGAGGTATCTTGAGTACTGTTTTGGTACTTTGTATGAGAGGCAAAAGGCTGTTGATATGGCAGCAAGAGTGAAGGCTGTTTTGGAGGATTTGTATAAATTTTATACTCAAAATCAAGTGGGGAGTAGTAGTGCTAGTGCTGCTGCACAAGCCCAAGGCCAAAATCCAAGTGGATCAATAGAGGGAGATGATTCTAATGTGGTTGATGCGAAGGCAATGAGGATGATGGGATTTAAGAAGCACTTGAAGGGTATTGATTCTTCAAATACCAAATCAGAGGTTGATAAATACCTGTTAGAGAGTTGTGAAGATGTTTTTGATGAAAATTTTGATATTTTGGCTTGGTGGAAGGTTAATTCCCCACGATACCGTGTGCTTTCAAGAGTTGCACGACATGTTCTTGCAATTCCGGTATCCACTGTGGCCTCAGAATCTGCCTTTAGTACAGCTGGTCGTGTCCTTGATCCCTTTCGGAGTTCATTGTCTCCACTTATGGTGGAAGCTCTCATATGTGGTCAAAACTGGCTCCGTCCTTCATCGGCTCCAATTTGCCTTCGTGCTGCCATGGATGATGTTGAGGAGTTTGAAAAGCTTGATGGAGGTCTGATCATTATTTGTTATATTGAAAAAATGACTTTCTATTTCTTTATTTATTAAAAAAAATTCTGCATGTCTATTATTATTAAAAAAAAACTTAATGTCTTAAATTCTTGGGATATTTATTGATTTATTGTACAAGTGATTTTTATGTTTTTTTCATTTTTGTTTATAGAACTCGTGAGTGATGCTGCATTAACAACGGAACTAGGCATGTCCACACCAACACCTATTGAAGTTGACAGTTGAAGATTTCTCTTTGCTCTTTGGACGGGTGATATAGATGGTGATATATATACTTTTTGATATGTATAGTCTACACTTTTTGCTATTAAACACTAGTAGACAGTGGCCTGCATTAGTACATATAGATATGGGCTTTTATTTTGAGCTTTCACAATGGCCTATACATAATACATAGACAATATATGGACAATATATGATATTAGGCAGTAGGCAATGACATATGGCCAATTTATTTTGAGTATTTGGCCAAATATTAAATATGGGCTGTATATGTTGACATTGACATATAGCCAATTTATTTTGAGTCTTTGGCTATAATGTTATGATGTAAGTATTGGAATATGGACAATATGTGGACATTGATATATTACTAATGAAGTAACGTAATATGCACTAGTTATTTTATTTTGACTTGTACAATTTTTTTTTTAATCTTGTTTGTATTTGATGGGTGTTTGTAACAAGTTAAAGCTTAGTTTGAGGCTTTGATTATTTCTGGATTTATGAATCTGTTTTGACAAGTTGTGTTTGTGCAAATGTGTTGTGGACAGGTTATATCATGTTGAATGGTTATTGTTGGATTTATGAATATGTGATGTATATTTTAATTAGTATAATAGAAGCTCTAAAGCAGGTTATGAATTTATGATGAGATTGTGATTTATGAATTTGCTATGTGTTATATTTTTGGATTTACAAATCTGTAACAGGTTTTTTTTTTTTTTTGAAGAATTCTTATTATGTGTATTTCTGGATTAATGTTGTGTAAAAGCAGGTTGTGATTTTTTTCTTGTTTATAAGTTGTTTTATGGATGTGTAGAAAGGCCCAAAAAGGGCCAAAATAGGATGGGTGTTTGTAACAAGTTAAAGCTTAGTTTGAGGCTTTGATTATTTCTGGATTTATGAATCTGTTTTGACAAGTTGTGTTTGTGCAAATGTGTTGTGGACAGGTTATATCATGTTGAATGGTTATTGTTGGATTTATGAATATGTGATGTATATTANAACCGAAACTGACGGTTTTTCAACTATTTCGGTTGGTTTCAGTTGAGATTTTTAAAAACCGAAAATTTCGATTTCGGTTGGTCGGATTAGAAAAAACCGACCGAACTGAACCGATTACAGCCCTACATCTAGGGTTCAAATCCCTACTCCCCATTGTAACTGTCAAATGATATATATATATATATATATATAAGGTCTCTTTATTTGGCCCTTGGCATTTTAAGAGTAATTTTTCCCTTCACTATTGGATGTTACATATACAATATCAATTCATAATCACTTTTCGTAAAATTCTACTAAATACAATACAAAATAAAAGAATAAATTAGTTCAATAATATCTCCTAAATAAGTGCATGAGATTGTTTAGCTCTGAGAAAAAATAATAGTAAAAATCCAAATAATTTAATTTGTATGAAAAGCAAACAAAAATAAAATCCAATTTTGATTTTAATTGGATTTTCTCTCAAATTTGGTTATATATATATATATATATACACACACACTAGTTGTTAACCCATGCGATGCATGGAAATAGCTACTGAACGAGTTTTTTTTGGGGGGGGGGGGGACAATGTTTTTTTATTTATTAATTTTTTGTGAGAAAAAATAAGAGATATAATATTGCATCTCTAATTTAGTTTGTTTTGTATATATAGATATATACAAGATAGGTTATAATATATATACCAAAAGTACCTATTGAAAGGTCATAAACATTCAAATTGAATATACTAAAAGGTGTCTATTGAACAAAACTGTGCCTGTTGACCGAAAATGTGCCTGTTGACAAAAAAAATATGCTTATTGAATGAAAATGTGTCTATTAAATGAAATTTTTTTAATGAAAAAGTCTAGAACCACAAATTTTTTTCATAACTTTTTGCTACAACTGTGATGTGGCAGAGTGTGATTGGTGAAGAAAAAATAATAGGTCCATATGAAAGTGATGGTTATAAGATATGACAAAAATAGCATATTGTAGACCAAGATTGGGAGCTTAAAAAATGGTATGAAATTGAGCTACCACTAAAAACTTCTGCAAGAAAAACTCCCCATTGTCTGATAGCTAGTTCAAATTTTATTTTCCACCAACCTAGAGATGCGGATTGTGACATTTACTCATAGGAATTTCGTAAAGATACAGACGTAGATGTGAGAGATGTATGATTTGTTAATAACATTTGCAAGCAACAATGGGGGAGGAATCTACTTCTTGGAACACAAGTTTGTTACGGGCCTGCGAGATATTGTCAATGAGGATTTAAGAAAAGAAAATGATTTTTCTTCTTTTTGTATACAGTATAAATAATCATTCTAGTCCAATCATCAGTAGATTTGGGATAGAACTTAGAACGCAAATGGGCATCCGAAGAAAATATGCTTGAGTTTCTTAATTTGAAAAACATTAGGAAAAAGAAGTCAAGAAGACTCTAGGAGTTGCATTCCCTTGTTAATGACATAGTTAGAACTTAGAAGGCAAAATCTCCCATACTAGCTTCCACAAGATGATTTTAAGCTTCCACAATCTGTTTCATTCTTTCAGTTGGAGAGGACTGGAAGATGCAAATCTAATTGATTGATGATCTAGATGATTGGCACACAGAAATATCTACTGTTATTAAGGATCCAACTAGATTTGTCTTCAGTATTTGATTAACATTTACCTATCAAAGAGCCTTCTTTATCTATCACGATCACACTGTCTACTTGTGTGCTAAGTTCATTAACCCATTGAATGGAAGGAGTTTGATCTGCCTGCATATTGGGAGTGAAAAGGTAAATAAGAAAACCAAGCCAATAAGATTAAAAAAAAAAAAAAAGGCCCTTTTTTAGCACATCCTCAGCCTTGTAGATTCCTCTTCACAGGTGAGGAATTAGATTTAGGTTGTGAATTTAAGAAAGATGTCCCTCAAATATTTAGCTTTCTATATTTGTACCCAAGTTCTATCTAGATGTGGAGAAATTATAGAGTCCTCTGGTGGACCACGTCATTTGTCCACCATTCTACTAAAAAACTTCCACTTGTTTAAAATTGCTGAGTCAGTAATTAATTTCTGTTTAAAAAAATTTTCTAACTAACAATTTTAAACAAGTGGCAGTTTTTTAATGGAATAGTAGACCACATCACTTGTCCACCATGTGAATCTTATAATTTCTCCTAGATCTGACAGCAATTGCCATTCAAGTTTATATAATGTCGCATACAAGTTAATTTCTAAGCTTCTTGCTAATTGACTAAAATTTCTTACTTATTAAATTCATTACACCTTGGCAAGCTGCATTTATTCCTGGACATATTAGTCAAGATAAGCTGATCTTAGTCCATGATATCATTCATTTAATGAACAAAAAAAATATTGGTGAAGTTGCTAAATGTATTTAGAAAAGCCTTTTGACAGGGCTGATTTATCTTTTATACTTGCTGTCAAGAATATTCTTGGATTTTCCCACAAATAAATTCAAATCACACGCCAATGCATCTCCATCTCCACTCCCACCTTTGCCCCACTCCAAAATGGAAGTCCTGTTGGTCATTTCCAGACTCACTAGGCTTAAGTCACGTTGACCCCTTCCCATTTTTATTTATCATGGCAACTAACATTCTCTCTAGACTCTTTATTAGCAAAGAGCATACTGGCTTTTTAAGGGCTGTACAAGTTGGTAGGTGCTGTCCAAGAATCCCTCATCTCATGGTTGTAGATAACCTTAAGCTTTAAAGCACTAGGTTTGGCTGCACGTGCAAGGCACATGCTTGCCATTTTAAGTTATACTTGGAGTTTACTTATAACAAACCAAATCTATAAATCAGTTGATTTTTAAGTTGCTTAGTAATCTTACCATTAATTAAAAGAGTCACCAATTTCAGAGTAATGTTACCTTCATAACATTTTCACAACAATTTCATAACAAATTGTAGGTTACTAGTTGTTATTGGTGAATAAAAAAAGTGACGTTAGTGGCGGGCTCACATTGAAACCAATAACAGCTTAATACCTAAGTTTTGTTTAGAAATTGTATTAAAAATATTGTGAACGTAACATTACTCCTAATTTTACCATATAAAAATGAAACACAAAAATTATAATAGGAGAATACATATTTCAAATATATGGGTGATCTTTGGAAACCATACATCATAAAGTAGACCACAGTTGAATTTTTTTTCCTAATGAATTTATATATATACAGATTCTATTTTAGCCCATTTTATTCAGTTATTTATAGCTATAGGTCATGTCCAATCTAACCCAAAAAAAGATTTCTCACCAGATCACTTGTCAGAGATCAACCTCCCTAGGTCAATAGGAAAGATTGGAACAAAAACTACTATTGATAGAGATGGAAATTTACTTGTCAGAGACCAACCTCCCAAGGACAATAGGAAAGATGGGAACAAAAACTACTATTGATAATAGATGGAAATTTACTTAAAGCAAGCGAGGAGTTCAAATAGTACAATTAGATTACATAAACATGAAAGGCTAATTACTTCAACTTTTTTTCATGTCATGCAAAGTAAGCTTGCCCATTTAGAATTTGAAAGAGTAACCTTTACAAATTTAAGAATATAAGCTAATAACCCTCGGGCACTATCTAGGCCACGTACACAAACAAGCCATGTTTTCTTATACAGTAGAGCTGCTAATTAAGCCTGTAAAGATCAAAAGGATCCCAAAAAAAGGCTTATTGAAGCAGTTCTTCCAAACAATCAAATTGACAAAAGTAACAGCTACCTATTAATATCTGTTTCTTCATCTCTGTGAGCATGAGAATTAAAAATCTCTTATGTACAATACAGGTTTATTCCATGCTAATGAAGGCTTCATAAAAGTGATAAATTTTAAAGTGCAAAGAACCACCAAAAAACGTCCATAAAAAGAGAGAGTATTCAGCCAAATTGCAAACTGAATATGCTAAAATTGCCTTCACTTAAGGTGAAAGGTGCTTACAAAGCTTCCTTATTTAACTCTTACAACAAACACCTAAGTCACATGTTATGCACCCCACTACTCTAAATTCTCTGCATAAACTATACAAACCAGCTTTAAGACCAGCTGGTTTGATTTACAAAATTAACCAATCCAAACCAGAGCAAATCAAAGTTAACCACCAAAAGTCCTAAAAAGCCTATAAGGATTTCAAAATTCAAGAATTTATGAAAGTTATGGACAACTGGAGATGAATTGGAAATACCAATGATCATAGCTAGATAACTTTCCAATGGCATATTTTATAGATTACACCTGATTTGCAGTGGTTTCTTCAACTGCTTGTTCAGAACAAGCCACTGCATAGACAAAAGTATGTGAAAAGAACCATACAAGACCAAAAAAAAAAAAAAAAAAAAAAAAAAAAGTCCCCTCAGCACTTACCTCCTTTCCCTTGTTACCTCTCATGGTTGCCATTCCTATAAAGAGAAAAGACGAAGAGAGTTTACTTTGACACGAAGGAAAATGAAAATAAAAGATATAAGGAATGTTGAAATTTGAAACTTACTTTTTCTCATAGTAATTTCATGTGCAAGTGCTATGTCAGATGGGTTAGGGCCTAACCCCCACTTGGCTAGTCATCTGAGATTGACCAAGGAATGAAAATCCCTGTCTGTGTGTAGACGAGCCCTGTGGATGCAGTCACAGTACAGCTTGCTCAAGGCAGGTTGTCCAACGGCTGTAATGAAATAAATTGAGGTTAAATGATAATAATAATAAATAAATAATTAAGAGAGAGAAGAGGGGGGAAAGCTAAGGGACTTACCCTCAGGATGAAGGTTCCCTAAGTCCCCAGTAAAACGACCAAAAGTATCCCGACCAACGTCTACAAGATTTCCAGCCCAAAATCCAAAGACGAAGAAAAACTCCGTCTTCCATTTTCTGTCAGACGAGGCCAAGGATTTCACCAATCTACAATCTTTACCTCTGGCCGTGAATTGATAAAAGCCAGGGGATTGATGAATCTCTGAGGGTTTGTAGCAATAGAGGAACTCGTCCATAGTAATAGGACGGTCCCCTTCAAACACTTCCCCCCACAAAATTTGCATAAAGATAATTAATCTCCATGCATTTGGGTTGAATTGACATACTCCTAGACCTAATCTAACTAACAACTCTCTGGTAAAAGCATTTAAAGGAAACCTAAGACCTCCTAGAAGGTAGGTCTCATATACACCTATCCCAAAATGGGGATTACAACACCACTCTCCACAGACGGGCAATCTAGGATTAAACTCGTCTGGAATTTGGTACCACTCCCTAAGGTTGTTTAATCTTTCCTCGTCCGTCTTGGAAGGAATATCTACGGCACAACTATATACAATTATCTTCGTCTCGTCCAAAGGACTAGACGGAGGGATGGAAGACGAGGTACCTACGTGGGACCCTAAAGTTTTTCTAAGTTGTTTCTGTACTACTTCTAAGGGAAGCCTAGGGACCCCTGAGACATATTCCTCGTCAGTGGTGTTTCCCCTACTACTACTACTGGTATCACTAGAGTTATCATTACTCTCGTCATAACACTCGTCTATAGCTTTCTTTGTACTATTGCTAGACGAGGAGATAGTTATTTCTGACATTTTTTGAAAAGAAAATTTTGAAAACCTAAAAGACGAGAAGTGGGGGAATACCTGGCTCTAGGACGAACTGAAACTATGGACGCGAGGGAACTCTTAGACGAGGCTCTAGACGATGAATGTCAAGGAAGGAAAATCTCAGAAGTGTGGAGGGCAGTGGAGGCATTCCACTATTTATAGATGGCTGACCTAAGCATATGAAACGACGCAACCAACCAAATGATGACACGTGGTCTTCGTATCGAAAAAATGAATCGACGAAATGGGCCACCATTTAGGTTATAACATGTGGCATCTCTAATTGTTGAAAGAAGCTCGTCCGTCCAGAGAATTAAATTATTATATTTTCTTGGACAACCCATGGACGAGGGGGCAACTGATGGTGTAAGGAAAACGTGCTTAGCTTTGTCTTGTCCATATGGCCGTCCATGACAAAGTACAAAGTAGGGAATGAGTGGCTTTTACACTCGTCCCTCTTTTACCATCCTTTTTGCACTCGTCCCTTATTCACTCGTCCATTGGGGGACATACTAGCAGCGAATCTCGTCCGTCTATAGTGATGGACGGACGAGGTTTATCTAATGATGGCAAACTCTTCCAAAAGCCAAGAGTCACGTTGTTGCGAACCAAGCCTTCTGTTAACTTTTAAACATAAGTCCCGATGAGGTAACTTCCATGGCAGTTATGGAAGTTATCTCTGAATCCTCCAAACTCTACGACGGTAGGAAAAATAACTGTCAGGCTAACACTATATAAAGGCCCTTCTACGTAGAGGTAAGGGGGTGACATTTTCATTTTTCTAGAAAACGATGAAGTCTTAGAAGTGCTTTCTTTTCTACTTCAACCTACTGACTTTACCATCGGAGGATTCAAAACCGGCCACCACTAGTCTTCTCTGATCTTCTTTGATTTTTCAGGACTTACCCTTCAAGATCATCAACGCCCGGAGACCTTTTAGCCCACTGATTTCCAAGGATTCATCAGATGGTATCCTATGATGAAAAAGCTAGCCTTTGCATTGGTAACAGCTTTCAGGAAGCTACAGCCTTACTTCCAGGCTCACGTCATCAATGTCTTGATAGATCATACATTCAAGAAAGCAATGAAAAAGTTGGAAGCTGTAGGACGACTGATCTAATGGGCCATAGAACTTAGTAAGTTCGGTATCAGGTATCAACCAAGAAGTGCAATAAAGGCTCAAGCGTTGGCAAATTTCATTGCAAAATTCACTCCAAAACATGGTGAGCTAGACGAGGTGAATGAAGATAAGAAGTGGTTCGTCTATGTAAATGGTTCATCCACACAATATGTAGGAGGTATAGGGGTTATACTAAAATACCCAGAAGGGGATAAGTTAAAATATGCAGCTTATCTATAGTACCAGACGACCAACAAAAAAGTTGAATATGAAGCCCTCCTTAAAGGGCTAGAATTGGCCAAGTCCTTAAGGGCAAAATCAATGGTTGTCCAAGAAGACTTTTAATTGATCATGGGTTAAATGAATGGAACATGTGAAGTTAAGGAAGAACGGATGAAGAAGTATCTTAATAAGGTGAAGCAGCTTGGCAAGAAATTTAAGGAAGCCTAATATCACGTTCAAAATCTCAGTATGTTGGGCAGCTACATTTAGTATTGATGAAATATATATTCTCAACATAGAATTCATAATCTCTTAACAGAGATATAAAATATTCTCTTGAGATAAGTTTAATGGGTTTGGTTATTTAGAATGTTAGACCTAACTACTTTATTAAGGAGTTACTAAAGTATATACTTAAAGGATTAAACCGAGTACTCAAATATTAAGATGTAGTAATCTTTAAAGTGGTATTCAACCTACATAATTTTGTATTACTACGAATATTTTATGAAATAGTTATGTATAATAAAGTATTGGCATATAATTTATTAATAAGGCCTAGAGTCCAATTATATTTATATAGTGGTATTAAATATAATTAATGGTAATTTTGAACTTGTTAAGAGTTGACAGAAAAGCCCAAAGCCTATTGGAGTTAGTGTCTTATTTGTTCCCTTTTGGTTACACTCTAAGCCACATACTAAAGCTCAATTGGAATGGCTCAATTGGAATGGCCCAATAGGCTAGCCTAATTAGATAATCAGTTATAAGGAGAGAAACATACAAAATTTAGAGTGAGAATGAAATGGTTTGTATGTGAGTGTAGGATACTCTCTTATTCTCCTCTGAACACACACATATAAACTGATTGAGAGATCACACTTCTTGGGCACAAGTGAAATTGAAGTAAAGATTAAAAGTGTTCCCAAGTACTTCTAATATTTGGTATTGAATTTCACTGCACCAAGGTACACTCTCTTGTTTTTATATTCTGAAATTTATATAGTACATGTTATCAATTGCAAATGAAATAGATCCGTTAATTTTCCGCTGCATATGTTTTGTATGCAATACAAACATGTAAATTTCCAACAATACCAATGTACTTCAAATTCTGTTATGACTTTAGCTTGTAAAAAATGTAATTTTTTTATTAGCATATCTTTTGACTGAACTAAAATTTGAGCACAATGAGATTGACCATAAGTTTATTGCTTTGAAATTAAACAAGAATCAGCAATTGGTTAATTTCTTTAATTTTTTTTTCCACCTCATAGGGAAAATTAGTAACATCATTTTAATCCTTATGCACTTCTATTATATACGACCCTCACTCTAATTGCTTCTTAAAAATACTACTCCAAACAAAAGTGTATAGGTTCTCTTTGAATTTTCTAAATTAGTAGTATAAATAAGGAAGTAATTTTTTTTTTTTTTTTTATAACAAGTAGAGAGGTTAGGCCTGAGGCCCAGGCCAAGGATAAAGAATCATTTGAGGATGGGAAGGTACTGTAGAAAGGGGCCATGGTAATAGGAGAAGAAAACAATGTTGGTCATAGTAGTCCAAGAAGCTTTACTGAAGATAAGTTCCTTTTCGGCTACCCAGCGCCGAGGTCCAAAAATGTGATTTACCGACAAGAGCAGCCTTCTAGACCATTCCGTGGAGAGATAAACAAAGAAGAGTATGGCCATGAAATATCTTTAGAAAAAGCTGCAACCTCCGCATTAAATGCCCGATAACCAACACTCTAGCCGCATTAATGAGGAAATGATACCTGAACAATAATTTTTAGCCTTATAGCTATTACCTAAAAGCTTTGGGAAGGGGTTGATGGGATAAAAATCGACACCAGCAAATCTGACCTATACGTGGATGGTAAAGATGAAAAGGAGACATAGTATATAAAGTAGGAAAAAGAAAGAAAGAAAGGGGGAAAAAAAACACAAAGCTACTTCTGTAACCATTATCATTCAATATATACAAGAACAAAGCTCCTCAGACTATGCCGAGGACAAATTTTCTTACCCAAACATACTCTTTTTTTGTTTGATTGACTTATAAACCAAGTTAATCTGTTGTTTCATTCATTAGAACCTAGTTCTTCGACCCACTTTCTACAAATGTATTGTCTTGGTTTATTGGGCTTGAATCCAACTACTTTTTGGACTGGGGATCCAAATCTAGTCCTTACAATTTTTTTATGAAAAAAGAAAAAAAAAATTTTAACAACTTTATAAATATATATATATATATATATATATATATATATATTATAAATTGTATTAAAACTAGTTTAAAATAAGCTATTAACAAACTTTATATATCACTTTCGTGTTCTGTGTTCTAATAAGCATTACTGTTTCCTAAAAAAATAAAAATATTTACTCCACATTGATTATGTGTATTAAAATTTCAATTTTTATAAGGTTAGGTTACTACCACAAATATTAGGCTTTTGTTTTTAAAAAAAAAAATGCCGAGAGTTTACGAAACCCAAAAATGAAAATACTAAGGGGTCGTTTGATATGTCTATTTAGGCCAAAATGGGTAACTAGCCATAACTTTCCAACTATATAGTTAATAGTCAATGTTTGCAAACTATATTTTTTACTAGCATCTTGAGTCTAAGAGACTCAATTTTGGCCTATAAATCGAGTCTCCAAGACTCGATTTTCATGGTTTGATGTGGAATCTTTTTCCACAAGGCGACCACCTGAAAATCGAGTCTCTAAGACTCGATTTGTAAACCAAAAAAATTTAGAAAAATTTTAAGTCCCAAGTCTCTCATGTACAAGCTGAAACACCCAAAAAAAAAAAATACAATCAGATCAGATCAGAGAGAGAGAGAGAAAGACTCTAAGCTCACCTCACCATACAATCTAGGCACGCGCAGCCTGGGTCTCGACCCAATCCAGTGACCCACAACCACCCACATCCAAACAGAAGCATGAGAGAGACTGAGAGAGGAGTGAGACAAGAAGATAAAGAAAGAGAAGAGAGCTGCCTTTTTGGCTTTCTTTTCTTCTTCAGCTTCTTTCTTTTTTTTTTCTTCTTCGGCATCTTTTTTTTGGCTCTGATTTCTTTGTTTTGTTGGTGTTGTTGTTCTTTTGTTGGTGCTGTTGGTTGTTCTTTTTTATGGTCTAGGCTTATAAATCGAGTCTTAGAGACTCAATTTCCATGTGGACGCCATGTAGAAAAAGTGTCAACTTAGACCCGATCAAAACATGAAAACCGACCCTCAAAGACTTGATTTATAGATCTTAAATTGAGTCTTTTAGACTCAAGATGTTAGTAAAAAATATAGTNTTGTCTTGGGTTTATTGGGCTTGAATCCAACTACTTTTTTGACTGGGGATCCAAATCTAGTCCTTACAATTTTTTTATGAAAAAAGAAAAAAAAAATTGTTTAACAACTTTATATATATATATATATATATATTATAAATTGTATTAAAACTAGTTTAAAATAAGCTATTAACAAACTTTATATATCACTTTCGTGTTCTGTGTTCTAATAAGCATTACTGTTTCCTAAAAAAATAAAAATATTTATTCCACATTGATTATGTGTATTAAAATTTCAATTTTTATAAGGTTAGGTTACTACCACAAATATTAGGCTTTTGTTTTTAAAAAAAAAATGCCGAGAGTTTACGAAACCCAAAAATGAAAATACTAAGGGGTCGTTTGATATGTCTATTTAGGCCAAAATGGGTAACTAGTCATAACTTTCCAACTATATAGTTAGTAGTCAATGTTTGCAAACTATATTTTTTACTAGCATCTTGAGTCTAAGAGACTCAATTTTGGCCTATAAATCGAGTCTCCAAGACTCGATTTTCATGGTTTGATGTGGAATCTTTTTCCACAAGGCGACTACCTGAAAATCGAGTCTCTAAGACTCGATTTGTAAACCAAAAAAATTTAGAAAAATTTTAAGTCCCAAGTCTCTCATGTACAAGCTGAAACACCCAAAAAAAAAAAAATACAATCAGATCAGATCAGAGAGAGAGAGAGAAAGACTCTAAGCTCACCTCACCATACAATCTAGGCACGCGCAGCCTGGGTCTCAACCCAATCCAGTGACCCACAACCACCCACATCCAAACAGAAGCATGAGAGAGACTGAGAGGGGAGTGAGACAAGAAGATAAAGAAAGAGAAGAGAGCTGCCTTTTTGGCTTTCTTTTCTTCTTCAGCTTCTTTCTTTTTTTTTTTCTTCTTCTTCATCTTTTTTTTGGCTCTGATTTCTTTGTTTTGTTGGTGTTGTTGATCTTTTGTTGGTGCTGTTGGTTGTTCTTTTTTATGGTCTAGGCATATAAATCGAGTCTTAGAGACTCAATTTCCATGTGGATGCCATGTAGAAAAAGTGTCAACTCAGACCCGATCAAAACATGAAAACCGACCCTCAAAGACTTGATTTATAGATCTTAAATTGAGTCTTTTAGACTCAAGATGTTAGTAAAAAATATAGTTTGTAAATATTGACTACTAACTATATAATTGAAAAATTATGGCTCTTTACCCATTTTGGCCATCTATTTAATCAAAAGTGGAACTATAAAAAACAGATGGTTATTTAACTACACAATTTCTACAAGCAGACCAACAAAATGGGAACTCTATCTCTCTTCCCTCTCTCCCTATCTTCAACACTGCGACCCAATCCCTCCTCTTCCACTTTCAGAACTCAACTCTCCAACCCCATATTCTACCCACTCCTCTCCTCAACAACTCACAGAAAATCACAAAGGTTTCACTTTCCCTCCAAAACCATAGCTTTTGGGAGCAACACAAATGACCCAAAAGAGTCTCTTTTCTTGGATGCAAACGGTGGTGTTGATGACATGGATGGGTATCTCAACTACCTGTCTCTCGAATATGACTCTGTCTGGGACACCAAACCATCCTGGTGAATCTTTCCCTTCATGGGTCTCTCTCATTTTCACTGATACTTCACAATTCTCATTGTTTGTCATTACCTTTTTGCTTTTTCACTGTGATTCCAAAGTTTGCTAATTTTTTGTGTTTCGCCTTTTATGTTAAAAGCATGTGTGCATATAAATGTGTTCTTTTTGAGTCTATGAATGGATAGAGTACCCTCTAGGCTCTAGAAATTGAATTATATTTATCTTTCCTGGTTTTTTGGTACCGTATAGTATACTCTGAACTGGAATTCTTCTTTCTTAATGTTTATAATGGTTCTGATGGGTACTTGTATTAAGGTTCACACTTAAGTGCAATTTTGTCTACATAGTTTTGAATTTAATTGGACATTAGTTTTAGGTTTTGGTTAATTGAAGACATACAGATTATAGTCCAGATGACTGACCATAACCTTCAGATTATCAAGAAAAAGAGGGCACGTGTGTCCCCTTGCATGGTGCTATTTTAAAGTGATAGTCATTGACACATGGTAATTGAGCTTGATATGATGGCTAGTCATGAGATCATAATAAAGACCCCATACTATATTGGTATGGGCAACATCAGTAACAACTACAACCAAGCCTTAGTCCCAAAATTTCGGGGTCGGCTACAGATCATCAACAAACTAATCAAGGTCAGCCACATGCTATATTGGTATAGTCAGTGGCTTCAATTTTATTCCTTGGTCCTATTTAAGATGATAGGTCCACTTTTCATGTCAAAACCAATGTGGCCTGAACTGATTGTAATTTTGAACGCTAACTACTAGAGGAATCTAGCGGAAGATGGACAGAATAAAATGCAAGTTTGCTGATCTGAACAATAAGCATATCTAGTTAACTACGGTGTGATACATGACTTTAAGCCGAATGAGATCCTAAGAATCCTTTCTGCCATTTAATAAGTTCTAATAAAATTTTATGTATATTCAGGTTTTTTTCACAGTTTGCCATGACAAACATTTGAATTATGCTTCATTTATTTCCTGAGGGATCTTACAGCTATCTGGGATTAAAATGGTAGTTTTAGGAACCAAACTTTCTTTCCCTTCGTTCCACTTTTTGGCAAATAAATAGAGCAACAGTGTATTGTATAAGTTTTGTTCATGTACTGGAAAGTGGAGATGAGCAGCAACGACTAAAATTGTTTAGCAGGCAAGGCATGTATAATTGATATTTTGAACAAATAACTTATGGTGAATTGAGCATTTTGAGTTTTGACATGTGTAAGAGTTGAGGTTCGAAAATAAAAAGGAATATGCTTATATCTTGAAATGACCATTTTTGCATCTATGCTTGCTTTATTATCTGGTTTGATTCCTTCCATCATTTTGTTGCTAGGTGTCAACCATGGACCATAATTCTAACTGGAGCATCGGTGATTGCTAGTAGCTGGTTAATTTGGCATTCGGTAGTAGTCACAGTAGTCATACTTTTACTAATATGCACATGGTGGTACATCTTTTTGTATTCATATCCACAGGTTTGTGCATCTTCTGCTAGTGTATGATTTTTTAAATAATTTGACTCCATCCCCCATTTTATTTTTTCTTTTGGAGCATGAAAATGCTAATTAGTTATGCTCTGCTTGAAGCAGTTTCTGTTTCTTATGCTGGATTTTAAAATTTTTGGAGACATTTGGAGGGGATGGGAACCCTATATAATAGTTGAAGTCTCTCTCTCACACAAACATTTATACATACTCCCTTTCTACTTCAATGAAAACATTTAATTTATTTACAATTAAAAAAATACAAAATTTACTGTGATATCTATGGAAATAAGATACATCTGTTGAAGCAACGATGAACCATTATCCATAAGATTATTTGGTTCTTGAAAGGGCTTCATGACGTTATAGATTTGGGATTCTTGAATTTTAGTTGCTGAAATAACATTCACTGATGACTGAACTTACTGATTCATGACGAGATGCTTTACATGTACGATTTGACATGTATGTGGAAGTTGTTTGCATACATATGAGTGTTTCTCTTTTAAAACATTTATGTCCTGGTTCTAGAAAACCGATGGCAATGAGGCATCTAGAAAAGGTCACAAAACCACGGACTGCATGTTGTACTTGCTTGGAATGATGAATTCATATATCTCTTGTTGATTCGTAGTGGGTACTTTTTAGTTGAATAGTTATTCACAATAATCATGTTATTCCCTTGCTTAGAATTTAGAGGGAATGATCAAGAACCATGAAATAGATAGACATAAATCTGCTCAGGATTCTTTAAAACATGTTCACATACTGTTTGTTTCCTTTTGGAATTTTAGAAAGATATAAAATTTGGATTAGCTGTTCTAGTATCTGCATTCAGAGAAACAGAAACAAAAAGAAGAAAGGAAGGAATTGAGTTTTGAATTATTCTCTTTTGTCAGGCATATTCAGAGATGATTGCTGAGCGAAGGAAGAGGGTGGCAAGTGGTGTTGAAGACACATTTGGCTTGGGAAATGGCAGTGATTTAAGCTAAACATCAATTGTGCTGCTAGATCTCACTGTCTCTGACTTCAAATCAACCAATAATTGAGTTGGGAAGTTTTGGGTTAGGCTGCAAAGATAGGCTATGACATGTCTCCCTGCTTTCTTTTAGTATACAGTTTATGGAGGCCACTAGTGTTCCAATGATGGGCATGGACATGCTAAATAAGATTCTGTTATTCTAATTGTTAGTTATACTTATTTGTGTCCCATAGTCTTAGGATTTTATTTTTATTTTTATTTTTTCGCTTATTGAGATTAGCTTTATTAATAGGAACTGTTATTATTGAATTGAAGGCCATCTTGTATCCAATTAATCAAATTTCGAAGTTATAATATGGAATTTGAGCATTGTTCACTCTTAAGTGCTTCTTTACTTTTCCTTAAAGGCTTACATCCTTGTTTAGGCTTGTCTCTCTGTTCACCCGTATAATCCCCCAAACTTAAATTTCCTTGATATATATATATATATATATCCAAAAGTTCACGAGGATTTTTTTTTTTTATTTAAAAAAAAAAAAAAAAGGTCTGACCATCCAATGCTGCATTGCATAAGAAGTAAAGGGGAGAGAAGTGGATGAAAGAAAAGTTAAGACATTCTCTATCAAAATTCTTTGCTTGGTGTAATTAACATGCAGATAGATCTTGACAGTAGGGATGGCATGTCTATCATACCATAGCAAAGCAAAGCAAGTTGATCATTGTTGAAGTGAAATTGGTTTAAGTTTAATTACCAAAGAAAAAAAAAAAATTTGGTTTAAGTCACTTGATTTATATATTCCATAAACAACCAATATAGTTAAATGTCACCAATTGCAGAAAATGTGATGAATTGACAAAAGAAGCTTCTGTTTGAAAACTCATCTTTATTTACTCTTTTGATAAATTGAAAAGGTGCCCTTTTAAGTCAGGTATCAAATCTCTGGACCGTCTCGATACCTCATATTTGTACGTCCCATAATATAATCTGGAGCAATGTTGTAAATAAATTTATAAAAACCTCTATGTCAGTAAGGAAGAAGTCAAGCTTGAAAGTAATATGTGGCCTAGGAAAATTATTTGAAGCATTGATAAGACAATAAGACAAGAAGTCAAGCTTCCTAACTCTCCACTCATTTGATAAGGAACTGGTTCCACCGCTCTTTATTTCACAGTGAAGTACAGAAACCTGGCTATCTATAATATGTGGCCTGCAATATATGCAAAAGAAATAACAAGAAAAGAAAATGAATAATTCTGGTTCTTTTGGAGTGTACAGAGGTCACTGATTTAATATCAAGTTGAAGTTGTGACTTAATGCCATGCCTAAAGATATATAGTAGTATATATATTAATCAGATTGTAGGCTATCTAATGAGTCAGATAGTAAACAAAGAATTTAGGAGACATGAATGCAAGGAATCAATCATAGTTAAACATTAAAATTTTGATTATCCATTAGAACAGTATTTTCCATGAACATCTAAAGGTCAGTTGTGAGTTGAAATTTTCCAACTGTTACCACAAATTTCTTAAGAGGAGCCTCAAATTCCAGCTCAAAGAATTTGCCTCTTGCACCCTATCAAACGCGTGTATGCGTGCACACACAAAATAGGAGATATTCGCCGCACTTGTTCCATGACTTTTGTGTATATATATATATATATATATGGATTCTAGAGAACTTTCAATCTGTATCAACCAAAAGTAAGATTCATATTCTATGCCAACAATCTAGACACCTGTAACTTGAATGAATACATCAAGTAAATGCTTACCAACCTTTTGTTTTCTTTTTCTTCTTTTTGAAAAAAAGTTCCCAATTCTTTGCTAATCACACTGATGAGGGAACTGCTTCTCAAAAACATCTTCTTGGTATATTCCAATAAGCCAACTGAGTGTTGCAGAACTAGTCATTCTCAACAAACAGTTTTCAGTGGAAAATCAAAACTAGAATTCTTAGTTGAACTAATAAAAGCATGCAAGAGTGACAATTCTATGCTATTTAACTTATGAATTACTTGAGAAGAAAAATGATAAGGAATAATGGAGATCTGTAATTCACATTTTTTTTTAATCAAAACAAAGCTACAAGTATTTGTTCACACTCAAAAATGAAAAATACATTTCTATTCATTCTTCCAAGCATACAAAATCAGTGAGAAACCAAGACCTTGTGATTGGGAATCTCTAAATTGCGGAGAGTAAGACCAAGTTAATACTGAAGGATCAAATATAGAGTGGCTAGACCATAACTTCTCAGCTGAGAGGCAAGTTTGGAACATGAAAACTGCATTGCCCATAGCATTCCCATAGAGCCAATTATGAACATCCCAAAGCACTTCAACTGGAAGACCATCAACTACAATGGTGTAATTGCCCCTAAACTTCCACTTCAACCTCTTGATCTGCATCACTGTCTTACTATCAATTCGGATCACAAGGCATGGATCATTGAGCCCAACAGTATCACACTCAATTGTGACATCATGCATTTGCCCCTTATCACAAAATTTAGCTTTTGCCCCATAAAGCTTCTTCCCAAATATGTGTTCCCTCTTAGCAATAAAAATTGCATTCGAATGAATAGGGTCAGTGGTGTCAACCTTCTTGTACGCCTCCTTTTTCAAATCCCCAAGCAGTAAAACTATTTCTTGATTAAACACAACAGCTAAATAAAATCCCTCCATCGGCTCTGGCCCAGAACCAAATTTGGCACTAGTTAAGTCCCAGTAAATCTCGATTTTACTAGAATCCACTTCTAAATTCTTAGACCCTTTTCTTTTAGAGAACAACCATGGCTTTATATCAACCTTACAAAGGCATTGATTGGCCATATCATCAATTCCAATACTAAGGCCTTGACCCATCAAACTTTTGGTCCATGTAATGGTGATCAAGCAAGAACGACCATGTAATTTACATTGATAGACACAAGTTACCACATTTTGAGCAGCTTTAGTTGTACTACTTGAAGATGATGAATCAGCAACTTGTACCCCGTTTTCACCAAAACAAGAAGGAAAGTCTCTCATGATACCAAAATTTAAACCAAAATCTTTTCTTTCTTTTCTTTGCTAATCCAAAAAGATTAAAAAAAAAAAAAAATTCTTTCTGATATGACTATAATGTTACCATGCAACAATTAGAGCCTTCACTACTAAATAAGAGAAATGCAGACAGTGTAAAAATTGATATACAGAAAAGAGTCTTCTAAGTTCTACCTCAACTGAGTGAAGATGAACTCAAGCATCCATCATCCATAAGTTTCAAGATCAGCTTCTAAAGCCTTCAACTTGATCTGGGTGTCTGGTTCTTGAAGCCACTTGGATTTGAGCGAGAGAAAAGAGAAAGAAAGCTTGAGGACTTAGATTTGCTTCACTGGCAAAACTCTCTGCCAAGTCCAACTCAGATATGAGCATGACTCATAGAAAAATAGATTTAAAGAAACAAGAGAGTAATGGGAAGTGAAAGGAGACGGGGCTTAAATCACATGGGGGGAAGTAGAAGAGGCCTAAATATGAAGAAACTGCTACTCCTGTGTCCTTGCTGGATTTGTCTGGTTTATTATAATACAACATTACAGAAAAGAAAAGCTAAAGCTATCTTTCTCTCTCTGACACACACAAATGTAATATAATATAATATTCTCTCTATCTATGTCTGATTTGTATTTTTTTTTTTTTTTTTTTTGTTCTTGTTCAAATATATAAAAGAATCAAATCATAATGGGCCTCCCTTTAACTGACAAAACACATGCTTTAGAGCTGAAAAAATCCAAAGCTTAAAAAGTCTAAAACGACAACTTTTGAGACCTCCCTCGCTGTAGAATTTTGCTTTTGCATAATTGTGTGTCACTTTTGCCATTAATTGTGCCACATTTGCCAAGTAAGACAAATATGATTATAGTGGGAGAAACAGAAAGATTTCATGGAAAGTAAAGGTATTTCAACGGAGATATCAGGTTAATTTCATTGTTTCCTACCATTTGAAGGTTTCATTGTCTACCATCAATTACATTTTTTTTTTTTGAAACGTACCATCAATTACATTGATTGAGTGATTGTCCTGTTTTACCATTGGCAAAAGAATAATATTTATATTACAAAATATAATGGAGTAGTTGTGTGTGTATAGGCTTGAAAATATAGACTACAATAATTAATAACAAAGTTATTTGTTGCACAATAAGTTCATTTCACTTTTGTTATTTATAAACTCCCTTGCAATATCTTATCAAAAAAAAAAAACCTCTTCACGAGATTGTGGGCCCGTTTGGCAACGTTGTTCTAGTAACGTCGTTTATATTTTTTGAAAATACGTATGGATAAAAAAGTATGTGAAAATACATATAATATTGTTTAAAAACTGAAAATTATTGCTCAAAATCCCATTCCAAATGCCCCTGCATATCTTAATTTTTGGGTTTGGTCAATACTATCGTAACTTAGTGAGAGTGGCATAGTCTATCATTTTCTTGCTAAGAGAGTTAATGTTTGAATCCTTTCTTCCTGATTAGTGTATTTATCCAATTATTAAAAAAATGATTTCATTCTTATTGTTAACACTAAATAAAGATTGGGTAAAATTCTATCCCATCACTAAAATTTCAGTTTCTTGTAAATTGACCCTTAATTACTTGCAATTTACATGTATTAAAACATTATTCATGCAACCTTTTGTCAAATCCATTGGAATCTTATAGTTAACTCATATAAAATGACATTGTTTTGAACAAGGACTAAAAAAAAATGATATTGTTTTTAAGTGGGTTAAAAACTGAAATGTGAAGAATCATGACAAAAGAGCACATTAACATCATTATAATAGTTGAGGACATAAATTGCAATTTTTCAAAAATCTAAGGATTGATTTAGAAACGATCTCAAATTTGTAAAATGCATTTTAATAAAAAGGATTTAGATCAAGGCTTTTGTCTAAGTGTACTTGAGCATTGTGTATTAGATGAGATATAAAATCAATATATAGTCATTTTTCAACATGCTCGCACGCGCGCGCGCGCACACACACATATATATATATATGAAAGCTAAACCCAAAGATAGATACCATAAATCATATGAAAAAGATTTATTCTTCGTCAATGTGAGGTGCTTAAATTGTAGTAATATTTTTGGTCAATTACTAGAGGATTCTTATGGTATGAATGACTTCGTTTGAGAATATACATTAAGCATTAAATTGATAACAGTGAGAAACTGAGAGGTATGAATTCTCATGTCTTTAGGCCGCAGTAAGTCTTGACCAGCAACATTTGTCAGTGTATACTAAAACCTCTCTCTCTTTTTCTTTTCTTTTCTTTTTTCTTCTAACCTATAATAAATACCCAGTCCATTAAAGTTGCTTGACTTGATTGCTGAATTAGTAGCTCCCAAAAAGATAAGAAAAAAAAATGGTAGAGAGGGTCCAATAAAAAATGGTAAAAGTGTATCATATTAGGGGACAAACCAACATATGTATTAGCTTAATATGTCAAGAATATTGCTAATTTTATAACATAAATAGAGGAAAATCCTAACAATGATTGAGTCTTCATTGACTCAAGATATATTAAATTTCTCTTCTTTTTAATGAAAGTTAGGTATTTTTAAAAAAAAACAACTTTTTTTTTTTAAATCACTAATTTTAAATTATGACTTACAAACGCTTTAATATAAATATAAGGGGCCATGTTGAAAGACATTAGCTTAATATAAATTGAGTCGCACGCATGCTCAAAAAGAAAAGTGTTAATTAAAGAGTGCGATAAAGTCAAGAGGAAGGAAAAAGGGTCTCCTAGGGGACTAATTAATTGGCTATGCTCTTCCTAGGGTTAATGTTTGATAAACAAAAAAAGCAATAAAAATCATTGTTGAACTCATATTCCATACTTTCTGTAGGGACCAGATTTGGGCACTTCTTCGGGTTGAGAGAGTGGACCCAAGCCCAGCTTGCCCTTCAATGAATTTATAGAGAGTGAGCTCAAGAACTAGGCCCTAGTAAGGGATGCAACTGCCTTGCATGGTTGCATGTGGGTTTAATAACCTAAACATGAATTGGGGTGCACAATGATGCTCCTCGGACTTGTCTTCCGGAGCTTGGAGTTGTTATTATTTCTTTTAAGATTGATTACAAAGGTTGAGAGAATACAAGTCGCTACAGTACTTTTTAGTGCAGATTTTTCGTCCCTCTTTCAAGAGAAACTCCTTACATTATATACACCTCTCTAAACTGATCCTAACCCTATATTCGTTGATCAGCCAGGCCACCACTTGAGAGCCTGTCCCATCAACCGCATCTTCATTCCTCCTGTGGGTTGTAGCACCCAAGACAGCACTGTTCAGGAGTCCTATCCTCATTAATGCGGCCAGGACGTTAGTTGAGGGCATTCAATGTGGAGGTGACAGCTCGCCTTAGACTTGCTCCTTCACTGTGCTTCCGTCGCCGACGCGTGGCACTTGCCCCTTTCCTCCTCGGATATTCAAGAAGACTCCTCTTTGGTGGAGTGGTGCTCGTGTACTTCTGAGGTCTCGGATGTCCGAGGACGGGGTCGTCCTCGGATATGTTCCTTGGGGGCTGGACACCGCACTTTCATCCTCGGACCCCACATGCATCCTCGGCACGGGCCTTTGGGCCTGGTTTGAGGTGGGCCGAGGCTGCCTGATTTTCTGGCCCCACAATAGCCCCTCAAAATCTTGCTGCACGCATCCTTAGGCGGGGAGAAGGATTTTGACATCCTCGGGCCTGCTCCGTGCCCAGTCGAGCCTTACCCCCTGTCAGTACTGGGGTCTATTCATCTGCCCAAGGTGCGTTGCTGATGTTTCGGAGCGCGTAACGTGCCCTTCATTAAATTCAGGCGGCTCTGTGCTCCCCATGTTCAACGAGGCGTTACCAATTTAACGGTGGAGGTTTGTCTCGCATTTATGGGCGGGAAAACCCGTATGGTTCTTCGATTTGGGGTATAAATACCCATTCGAACTGCTTTTTCCTGTTTCTTATTTGCAATCAAGAATTCTCGCGCGTCCCTCCTGAGTTTAACCACACTCTCACTTACATCTCCAGCACAAAAAGCCTGTCCGAGGAGCTCCTCCTCTTTCCAGTAAGTCGCTCTATCCCTCTTTGAGCTCTCTTCCTCTTTACCCCTTCTTCTCCTTCGTCTGTTCTTTCTTAGTTCCTTTAGGCGTCAATTGGGATGAGTAGATTTAAGAAATATGTCTACACTGAGGAGGCGATGGAGAAATTCATCGTCGACTATGAGATTCCTAGCAATGTAGGTCTGAGGTACTGTGAGGATGGGGATTGGCTCTTTTAAAGACAGGAGGGCGAAGTGGTGATTCCCATTATCGCCTTCCTCGAAGGGGGTATGAGGATCCCCATGGGGCCGGTAATGAGGGGCTACCTTACGCACTTCCGGCTAGCCCCCACCCAGTGCGAAATAAATGTCTTTAGGATTTTGGGCTGTGTGGACGCCCTGAACGAGAAGATGGGGCTAAGGTTGATCCACCATGACGTGAACTGGTGCTACAACCTTCAGCTCCTTAAGGGCAAGTCCTATTACCTAAAGACAAGGGATGACAGGGTACGGCTCATCCAGTGCCTCCCTGAGTCCAGCAAGGGGCTGAATGAGGATTTCCTTATCGTGTCCGGGGAGTGGCACGATAGCCTTCACTGCCCAACAACGGAGGGAATACCAAGTGGGGCAGTGGGAGTAGGAGGGGGTTCAAGTTCTCTTGTCTTTTTCCTCTTTTTTTTTGTTTAGTTACTAATGTGAAGGTGTTTTCTCCCTGCAGACCTGCACGCCTTTGAGCGCCACTTCCACCTAGTCAACAGGGAGGATTTGAAGAAGGTACTGAAGGCATCAGTTTTTGTAAATGAGGATGACCATCAAGTTAGAGCCGCCCACAAAATCTTGGGGTACACTCCTGTTCAGAAATCATTCCCGGTTCCGAAGCACGTGATCCGAACGAACGATCCTCGGCTACAGAAAATTACTATGACCGAGGATGGGTTTCTGTTCTCCGAGGAGCCCTCTGATCTAGAAGTTGTCACCTTAGTCGTCCCCTCTTCCTCCCACGTATTTGCCGAGGCTACAGAGGAGGATCCAGAGCGGGAAGAGGAACCGTTTGACGTTTTCGACCAGCTCGATCAGTCCGAGGACCTTCCCGGGGACTTGGGCGACCTTTGTTTGACCGAAGCAGACCTTCTTGCTTCAGAAGCCTCTCATCCGCCAACGATGGGTTACAAGAGAAAACCCCACACCAGCCTGTTGGACCTGATCGAAGGCCAATCGGGGAAGTCCCAACAAAAACTTCCCCCTCCTCCTCCCAAGACTCAGTCTGTTCAGACTAGGTCGACTTCTGCCCAGCAGAAGCTTCCCCCTCCTCCTCCTCCTCCTCCTCCTTCTCAGACGAGCCTGCCTTCTGGGTCCGTGCCCGCCGACCCCAAGAAGAAGAAAGATAAGGGTAAAAGGCTTATAGAGGATAAGTCAGTGTCCTCGCAGGAGGAGGACAACACTCTGCGGCCGTCCAAGCAGATTAAAATAGGCGGCAAGAGCTAGGACAAGCAGGTCGTCACCACCTCGTCTGAGGCTCAGGCCTGGCTCCTAGCCCTAATGCTCCATAGGGAGCCCTTGAGGGATGACGCCTCCCTCAGAGACTTCAATGAGGGCGAAGGTGCACACATGGCCAACGCGCTAGAGAGGTGCCTGCTGCTCCCGGCGGACATGGCCGAGCTGGACTCTTTGAGGAGCAAACAGGTCTTCCTCAGCCTTAAGCGATATCTGGGGATGGTAAGAACTATGATTTTGACTCCTCTCCCTTTTTTTCTTTTTTTCTTTTTTTTTTTTTTTTTGGGTTGGGCTTACAGTGCATTGGTTATTCTGGCAGGCTGTCCAAGCTACCTATAGGTTGGAGGCGGCGGCCAACGACCAGGGAAAGGCCCTCGACCTGGAGCGTGAGAGGCGCTTTCAGGCTACCCGGACCTTCAAGACCTCCGAGGCTGACCTCGCCAAGGCCAGGGAGGAGTTGAAGGCGATGACCAGGGCTCGGGACAACGCGAAGTCGGGTCTTGCTGGCACTCAGAACCTGGCCAGGGAGCAGACGAGGCACCTGGGCAAGGCGGAGGAGCAGCTGAGGATCGCGAGGGAGCTGATCGTAAATCTACAAGCTAAGGTGGCTGCTGCCGAGAGGGCCCAGAGGGAGGCAGAGTGGGCCAAAGTCGAGGCCCAACGAGCTAAGGCCAAGGCGGATTTTGGCAGGGAGGAGGCCCTAGCTGCCAAGGAGAAAGCCGAGGCTACAACCTATGCTGAGGGGGTGGCCGACATAGAGGCTCTTTATAAAGCTCAAGTTCTGGGGGTATGTAGGCGCTATTGCTCCCAGGTCTGGGCTGAGGCCCTCAAACAAGCTGGGGTGGAGACCTCGTCCGACCTGTGGAAGGCAGAGAGCGTATACTACCCCCCTGCCATCTGCGAGGCCGCCCCTGATGGTGCCGAGGCTGGGGAGGTTGTTGAGGAGGTAGGGGCTGCTGAACCACGGGAAGACCTGAGCGAAGAGGCGCCCCAAGAGGTAGTGGACGTCTCTTCTGATGCCCAGATCCCTACCACCGAGGAAGCAGCCATTCTCGCCGTACCTCTGCAGGCCATCCCCTTAGGCCAGAGCTCAAAGGACCCAGAGGTTGCCCCTATCCAGCCATCTACCGGGGCTGAGACTGAGCAGAAGGAGTAAATCCTTTGGCATCTCGGTCCAACCTGCCTTTACCGTTTGCTTGATCTTTTCCTATCTTTTTTTTTTTTTTTTATGTAATGTGGCTCTGGCCACGCAACTTCTATGGACTTATCATTGTAATGGGAGTTTAATTTCCCTTTTTATCTATTTTGGTTGCTTATTTGCTTGCATGCTACCTGTTTCCTCTCTTTTCTTTTTATTTGCATGATTTTAACTTGAATTGTATCTTGGCCAATCACGTCAGTAACAATGATAACGGGAGGGAATGTATGCGTGGGCAGTCCCTTTGCGTCTCAAGGGCTAGGTAGGGTTTTAGTCCTTCCTAACTTAGGATATTTTGAAGTAGTTAGTTTCTCCATAGGCTTGAGTCCGAGGACCATGCAATGCCTTGGTTCTGTCTAACACTTAGGATATTTTTGAAGTAGTTAGTTTCCCCATAGGCTTGAGTCCGAGGACCATGCAATGCCTTGGTTCTG